>NW_027671482.1:0-198487 GCF_964165515.1 Mesoplodon bidens | reverse complement strand
AGTGTAAGGCTACGTGCTGATGCACGGGTCAGTGCCAGAGTACAGGCCTGGAGTAGGCAACGGCGTAGGTTAAGGTGTAGGGCTGGTGGTGGGTTTCCGTTCTGGGCTAGCGTTAGGGTTAGGGAACGGCAAGGCTTAGGGCACAGGTCAGGGTACGGAAACGTGGGAGGGTCAGGCTACGCGCTGATGCACGGGTCAGTGCCAGCGTACGGGCCAGGAGTAGGGTACGGCGTAAGGTAATGTGTAGGGCTTGTGGTTGATTTCCGTTCCACGCAAGGGTTAGGGTTAGGGAACGGCAAGGCTTAGGGCACAGGTGAGGGTACGGAAACGTGGGAGGGTCGGGCTACGTGCTGACGCACGGGTCAGTGGCAGCGTACGGGCCAGGAGTAGGCAACGGCGTAGGATAAAGTGTAGGGCTGGTGGTGGATTTGCGTTCTGGGCTAGGGTTAGCGTAAGGGAACGGCAAGGCTTAGGGCACAGGTGAGGGTACGGAAACGCGGAAGGGTAAGGCTACGTGCTGATGCACGGTTCAGTGCCAGAGTACAGGCCAGGAGAAGGCAACGGCGTAGGGTAAGGTGTAGGGCTGGTGGTGGGTTTCCGTTCCGGGCTAGGGTTAGTGTTAGGGAACGGCAAGGCTTAGGGCACAGGTGAGGGTACGGAAACGTGTGAGGGTCAGGCTACGTGCTGACGTACGGGTCAGTGCCAACGTACGGGTCAGGAGTAGGGTACGGCGTAAGGTAAGGTGTAGGGATTGTGGTTGATTTCCGTTCCACGCTAGGGTTAGGGTTAGGGAACGGCAAGGCTTAAGGCACTGGTGAAGGTACGGAAACGTGGGAGGGTCAGGCTACGTGCTGACGCACGGTTCAGTGCCAGCGTACGGGCCAGGAATAGGGTACGGCGTAAGGTAAGGTGTAGGGCTGGTGGTGGGTTTCTATTCCGGGCTAGGGTTAGGGTTAGGGAACGGCAAGGCTTAGGGCACAGGTGAGGGTACGGAAACGTGGGAGGGTCGGGCTACGAGCTGACGCACGGGTCAGTGCCAGCGTACGGGCCATGAGTAGGCAACGGTGTAGGATAAAGTGTAGGGCTGGTGGTGGATTTGTGTTCCGGGCTAGGGTTAGGGTTAGGGAACGGCAAGGCTTAGGGCACTGGTGAGGGTACGGAAACGTAGGAGGGTCGGGCTATGTGCCGACGCACGGGTCAGTGCCAGCGTACGGGCCAGGAGTAGGCAACGGCGTAATGTAAGGTGTAGGGCTGGTGGTGGGTTTCCGTTCCGGGCTAGGGTTAGGGTTAGGGAACGGCAAGGCTTAGGGCACAGGTGAGGGTACGGAAACGTGGGAGGGTCGGGCTACGTGCTGACGCACGTGTCAGTGCCAGCGTACGGGCCAGGAGTAGGGTACGGCGTAAGGTATGGTATAGGGTTGTGGTTGATTTCCGTCCCAGGCTAGGGTTAGGGTTAGGGAACGTCAAGGCTTAGGGAACAGGTGAGGGTACGGAAACGTGGGAGGGTCGGGCTACGTGTTGACGCACGGGTCAGTGCCAGCGTCCGGGCCAGGAGTAGGCATCGGCGGAAGATAAAGTGTAGGGCTGGTGGTGGATTTGCGTTGTGAGCTAGGGATAGGGTTAGGGAACGGCAAGGCTTAGGGCACAGGTGAGGGTACGGAAACATGGGAGGGTCGGGCTACATGCTGACACACGGGTCAGTGCCAGCATACGGGCCAGGAGTAGGCAACGGCGTAGGATAAAGTGTAGGGCTGGTGGTGGATTTGCGTTCCGGGCTAGGGTTAGGGTTAGGGAACGGCAAGGCTTAGGGCACAGGTGAGGGTACGGAAACGTGGGAGGGTCAGGCTACGTGCTGACGCACGGGTCAGTGCCAGCGTACGGGTCAGGAGTAGGGTACGGAGTAAGGTAAGGTGTAGGGCTGGTGGTGGGTTTCTATTCCGGGCTAGGTTTAGGGTTAGGGAACGGCAAGGCTTAAGGCACAGGTGAGGTTACGGAAACGTGGGACGGTCAGACTACGTGCAGACGCACGGGTCAGTGCCAGCGTACGGGCCAGGAGTAGGCAACGGCGTAGGATAAAGTGTAGAGCTGGTGGTGGATTTGCGTTCCGGGCTAGGGTTAGGGTTAGGGAACGGCAAGGCTTAGGGCACAGGTGAGGGTACGGAAACGAAGGAGGGTCGGGCTACGTGCTGACGCACGGGTCAGTGCCAGCGTACGGGCCAGGAGTAGGCAACGGCGTAAGGTAAGGTGTAGGGCTGTTGGTTGGTTTCCGTTCCGGGCTAGAGTTAGGGTTAGGGAACGGCAAGGCTTAGGGCACAGGTGAGGGTACGGAAACGTGGGGGGGTCGGGCTACGTGCTGACGCATGGGTCAGTGCCAGCGTATGGGTCAGGAGTAGGGTACGGCATAAGGTAAGGTGTAGGGCTGGTGGTGGTTTTCCGTTCCGGGCTAGGGTTAGGGTTAGGGAACGGCAAGGCTTAGGGCACAGGTGAGGGTACGGAAACGCGGGAGGGTAAGGCTACGTGCTGATGCACGGGTCAGTGCCAGAGTACAGGCCTGGAGTAGGCAACGGCGTAGGGTAAGGTGTAGGGCTGGTGGTGGGTTTCCGTTCCGGGCTAGCGTTAGGGTTAGGGAACGGCAAGGCTTAGGGCACAGGTGAGGGTACGGAAACGTGGGAGGTTCAGGCTACGCGCTGATGCACGGGTCAGTGCCAGCGTACGGGCCAGGAGTAGGGTACGGCGTAAGGTAAGGTGTAGGGCTAGTGGTTGATTTCCGTTCCAGGCAAGGGTTAGGGTTAAGGAACGGCAAGGCTTAGGGCATAGGTGAGGGTACGGAAATGTGGGAGGGTCAGGCTACGTGCTGACGCACGGGTCAGTGGCAGCACACGGGCCAGGAGTAGGCAACGGCGTAGGATAAAGTGTAGGGCTAGTGGTGGATTTGCGTTCTGGGCTAGGGTTAGCGTTAGGGAACGGCAAGGCTTAGGGCACAGGTGAGGGTACGGAAACGCGGAAGGGTAAGGCTACGTGCTGATGCACGAGTCAGTGCCAGAGTACAGTCCAGGAGTAGGCAACGGCGTAGGGTAAGGTGTAGGGCTGGTGGTGGGTTTCCGTTCCGGGCTAGGGTTAGTGTTAGGGAACGGCAAGGCTTAGGGCACAGGTGAGGGTACGAAAACGTGTGAGGGTCAGGCTACGTGCTGACGCACGGGTCAGTGCCAACGTACGGGTCAGGAGTAGGGAACGGCGTAAGGTAAGGTGTAGGGATTGTGGTTGATTTCCGTTCCAGGCTAGGGTTAGGGTTAGAGAACGGCAAGGCTTAAGGCACAGGTGAAGGTACGGAAACGTGGGAGGGTCAGGCTACGTGCTGACGCACGGTTCAGTGCCAGCGTACGGGCCAGGAATAGGGTACGGCGTAAGGTAAGGTGTAGGGCTGGTGGTGGGTTTCCGTTCCGGGCTAGGGTTAGGGTTAGGGAACGGCAAGGCTTAGGGCACAGGTGAGGGTACGGAAACGTGGGAGGGTCGGGCTACGAGCTGACGCACGGGTCAGTGCCAGCGTACGGGCCATGAGTAGGCAACGGTGTAGGATAAAGTGTAGGGCTGGTGGTGGATTTGTGTTCCGGGCTAGGGTTAGGGTTAGGGAACGGCAAGGCTTAGGGCACTGGTCAGGGTACGGAAACTTGGGAGGGTCAGGCTACGTGCTGACGCACGGGTCAGTGCCAGCGTACGGGCCAGGAGTAGGATACGGCGTAAGGTAAGGTGTAGGGCTTGTGGTTGATTTCCGTTCCAGGCTAGGGTTAGGGTTAGGGTACGGCAAGGCTAAGGGCACAGGTGAGAGTACGGAAACGTGGGAGGGTCGGGCTACGTGCTGACGCACGGGTCAGTGCCACCGTACGGGCCAGGAGTAGGCAACGGCTTAGGATAAAGTGTAGGGCTGGTGGTGGATTTGCATTCTGGGCTAGGGTTAGGTTTAGGGAACGGCAAGGCTTAGGGCACAGGTCAGGGTACGGAAACGCGGGAGGGTAAGGCTACGTGCTGATGCACGGGTCAGTGCCAGAGTACAGGCCAGGAGTAGGCAACGGCGTAGGGTAAGGTGTAGGGCTGGTGGTGGGTTTCCGTTCCGGGCTAGGGTTAGGGTTAGGGAACGGCAAGGCTTAGGGCACAGGTGAGGGTACGGAAACGTGGGACTGTCAGGCTACGTGCAGACGCACATGTCTGAGCCAGCGTACGGGCCAGGAGTAGGCAACGGCGTAGGATAAAGTGTAGGGCTGGTGGTGGATTTGCGTTCGGGCTAGCGTTAGGGTTAGGGAACGGCAAGGCTTAGGGCACAGGTGAGGGTACAGAAACGTAGGAGGGTCGGGCTACGTGCCGACTCACGGGTCAGTGCCAGCGTACGGGCCAGGAGTAGGCAACGGCGTAAGGTAAGGTGTAGGGCTTGTGGTTGATTTCCGTTCCAGGCTAGAGTTAGGGAACGGCAAGGCTTAAGGAACAGGTGAAGGTACGGAAACGTGGGAGGGTCAGGCTACGTGCGGACGCACGGTTCAGTGCCATCGTACGGGCCAGGAATAGGGTACGGTGTAAGGTAAGGTGTAGGGCTGGTGGTGGGTTTCCGTTCCGGGCTAGGGTTAGGGTTAGGGAACGGCAAGGCTTAGGGCACAGGTGAGGGTACGGAAACGTGGGAGGGTCAGGCTACGTGCTGACGCACGGGTCAGTGCCAGCGTACGGGCCAGGAGTAGGGGACGGCGTAAGGTATGGTATAGGGCTTGTGGTTGATTTCTGTCCCAGGCTAGGGTTAGGGTTAGGGAACGTCAAGGCTTAGGGCACAGGTGAGGGTACGGAAACGTGGGAGGGTCGGGCTACGTGCTGACGCACGGAACAGTGCCAGCGTACGGGCCAGGAGTAGGCATCGGCGGAAGATAAAGTGTAGGGCTGGTGGTGGATTTGCGTTGTGAGCTAGGGATTGGGTTAGGGAACGGCAAGGCTTAGGGCACAGGTGTGGGTACGGAAACATGGGAGGGTCGGGCTACGTGCTGACGCACGGGTCAGTGCCAGCATACGGGCCAGGAGTAGGCAACGGCGTAGGATAAAGTGTAGGGCTGGTGGTGGATTTGCGTTCCGGGCCAGGGATAGGGTTAGGGAACGGCAAGGCTTAGGGCACAGGTGAGGGTACGGAAACGTGGGAGGGTCAGGCTACATGCTGACCCACGGGTCAGTGCCAGCGTACGGGTCAGGAGTAGGGTACGGCGTAAGGTAAGGTGTAGGGCTGGTGGTGGGTTTCTATTCCGAGCTAGGTTTAGGGTTAGGGAACGGCAAGGCTTAAGGCACATGTGAGGGTACGGAAACGTGGGACGGTCAGGCTATGTGCAGACGCACGTGTCAGTGCCAGCGTACGGGCCAGGAGTAGGCAACGGCTAGGATAAAGTGTAGGGCTGATGGTGGATTTGCGTTCTGGGCTAGGGTTAGGGTTAGGGAACGGCAAGGCTTAGGGCACAGGTGAGGGTACGGAAACGTAGGAGGGTCGGGCTACGTGCTGACGCACGGGTCAGTGCCAGCGTACGGGCCAGGAGTAAGCAACGGCGTAAGGTAAGGTGTAGGGCTGGTGGTGGGTTTCCGTTCCGGGCTAGGGTTAGGGTTAGGGAACGGCAAGGCTTAGGGCACAGGTGAGGGTACGGAAACGTGGGGGGGTCGGGCTACGTGCTGACGCATGGGTCAGTGCCAGCGTACGGGTCAGGAGTAGGGTACGGCATAAGGTAAGGTGTAGGGCTGGTGGTGGTTTTCCGTTCTGGGCTATGGTTAGGGTTAGGGAACGGAAAGGCTTAGGGCACAGGTGAGGGGACGGAAACGTGGCAGGGTCAGGGTACGTGCTGACGCACGGGTCAGTGCCAGCGTACGGGCCAGGAGTAGGCAACGGCGTAGGATAAAGTGTACGGCTGTTGGTGGATTTGCGTTGTGGGCTAGGGTTAGGGTTAGGGAACGGCAAGGCTTAGGGCACAGGTCATGGTACGGAAACGCGGGAGGGTAAGGCTACGTGCTGATGCACGGGTCAGTGCCAGAGTACAGGCCTGGAGTAGGCAACGGCGTACGGTAAGGTGTAGGGCTGGTGGTGGGTTTCTGTTCCGGGCTAGCGTTAGGGTTAGGGAATGGCAAGGCTTAGGGCACAGGTGAGGGTACGGAAACGTGGGAGGGTCATGCTACGCGCTGACGCACGGGTCAGTGCCAGCGTACGGGCCAGGAGTAGGGTACGGCGTAAGGTAAGGTGTAGGGCTTGTGGTTGATTTCTGTTTCAGGCTAGGGTTAGGGTTAGGGAACGGCAAGGCTTAGGGCACAGGTGAGGGTAAGGAAACGTGGGAGGGTCGGGCTACGTGCTGACGCAAGGGTCAGTGGCAGCGTACGGGCCAGGAGTAGGCAACGGCGTAGGATAAAGTGTAGGGCTGGTGGTGGATTTGCGTTCTGGGCAAGGGTTAGCCTTAGGGAACGGCAAGGCTTAGGGCACAGGTGAGGGTACGGAAACGCGGAAGGGTAAGGCTACGTGCTGATGCACGGGTCAGTGCCAGAGTACAGGCCAGGAGTAGGCAACGGCGTAGGGTAAGGTGTAGGGCTGGTGGTGGGTTTCCGTTCAGGACTAGGGTTAGGGTTAGGGAATGGCAAGGCTTAGGGCACAGGTGAGGGTACGGAAACCTGGGAGGGTCAGGCTACATGCTGACGCATGGGTCAGTGCCAGCGTACAGGCCAGGAGTAGGCAACGACGTAAGGTAAGGTGTAGGGCTGGTGGTGGGTTTCCGTTCCGGGCTAGGGTTAGGGTTAGGGAACGGCAAGGCTTAGTGCACAGGTGAGGGTACGGAAACGTGTGAGGGTCAGGCTACGTGCTGACGCACGGGTCAGTGCCAACGTACGGGTCAGGAGTAGGGTACGGCGTAAGGTAAGGTGTAGGGCTTCTGGTTGATTTCCGTTCCAGGCTAGGGTTAGGGTTGGGAACGGCAAGGCTTAAGGCACAGGTGAAGGTACGGAAACGTGGGAGGGTCAGGCTACGTGCTGACGCACGGTTCAGTGCCAGCGTACGGGCCAGGAATAGGGTACGGCGTAAGGTAAGGTGTAGGGCTGGTGGTGGGTTTCCGTTCCGGTCTAGGGATAGGGTTAGGGAACGGCAAGGCTTAGGGCAGAGGTGAGGGTACGGAAACGTGGGAGGGTCGGGCTACGTGCTGACGCACGGGTCAGTGCCAGCGTACGGGCCAGGAGTAGGCAACGGTGTAGGATAAAGTGTAGGGCTGGTGGTGGATTTGCGTTCCGGGCTAGGGTTAGAGTTAGGGAACGGCAAGGCTTAGGGCACAGGTCAGGGTACGGAAACGTGGGAGGGTCAGGCTACGTGCTGACGCACGGGTCAGTGCCAGCGTACGGGCCAGGAGTAGGATACGGCGTAAGGTAAGGTGTAGGGCTTGTGGTTGATTTCCGTTCCAGGCTAGGGTTAGCGTTAGGGAACGGCAAGGCTAAGGGCACAGGTGAGGGTACAGAAACGTGGGAGGGTCGGGCTACGTGCTGACGCACGGGTCAGTGCCAGCGTAAGGGTCAGGAGTAGGGTACGGCATAAGGTAAGGTTTAGGGTTGGTGGTGGGTTTCCGTTCCGGGCTAGGGTTAGGGTTAGGGAACGGCAAGGCTTAGGGCACAGGTGAGGGTACGGAAACGTGGGAGGGTCGGGCTACGTGCTGACGCACGGGTCAGTGCCAGCGTAGGGGCCAGGAGTAGGCAACGGCGTAGGATAAAGTGTAGGGCTGGTGGTGGATTTGCATTCTGGGCTAGGGTTAGGTTTAGGGAACGGCAAGGCTTAGGGCACAGGTCATGGTACGGAAACGCGGGAGGGTAAGGCTACGTGCTGATGCACGGGTCAGTGCCAGAGTACAGGCCAGGAGTAGGCAACGGCGTAGGGTAAGGTGTAGGGCTGGTGGTGGGTTTCCGTTCCGGGCTAGCGTTAGGGTTAGGGAACGGCAAGGCTTAGGGCACAGGTGAGGGTACGGAAACGTGGGAGGATCAGTCTACGTGCTGACGCACGGGTCAGTGCCAACGTACGGGTCAGGAGTAGGGTACGGCATAAGGTAAGGTGTAGGGCTTGTGGTTGATTTCCGTTCCAGGCTAGGGTTAGGGAACGGCAAGGCTTAGGGCACAGGTGAAGGTACGGAAAAGTGGGAGGGTCAGGCTACGTGCGGACGCACGGTTCAGTGCCATCGTACGGGCCAGGAATAGGGTACGGCGTAATGTAAGGTGTTGGGCTGGTGGTGGGTTTCCGTTCCGGGCTAGGGTTAGTGTTAGGGAACGGCAAGGCTTAGGGCACAGGTGAGGGTACGGAAACGTGGGAGGGTCAGGCTACGTGCTGACGCACGGGTCAGTGCCAGCGTACGGGCCAGGAGTAGGGTACGGCGTAAGGTAAGGTGTAGGGCTTGTGGTTCATTTCCGTTCAAGGCTAGGGTTAGGGTTAGGGAACGGCAAGGCTTAGGGCACAGGTGAGGGTACGGAAACGTGGGAGGGTCGGGGTACGTGCTGACGCCCGGGTCAGTGCCTGCGTACGGGCCAGGAGTAGGCAACGGCGTAGGATAAAGTGTAGGGCTGGTGGTGGACTTGCGTTGTGGGCTAGGGTTAGGGTTAGGGAACGGCAAGGCTTAGGGCACAGGTGAGGGTATGGAAACGCGGGAGGGTAAGGCTACGTGCTGATGCACGGCTCAGTGCCAGAGTACAGGCCAGGAGTAGGCAACGGCGTAGGGTAAGGTGTAGGGCTGGTGGTGGGTTTCCGTTCCGGGCTAGGGTTAGGGTTAGGGAACGGCAAGGCTTAGGGCACAGGTGAGGGTACGGAAACGTGGGACGGTCAGGCTACGTGCAGACGCACGTGTCTGTGCCAGCGTACGGGCCAGGAGTAGGCAACTGCGTAGGATAAAGTGTAGGGCTGGTGGTGGATTTGCGTTCCGGGCTAGGGTTAGGGTTAGGGAACGGCAAGGCTTAGGGCACAGGTGAGGGTACGGAAACGTAGGAGGGTCGGGCTACGTGCCGACGCACGGGTCAGTGCCAGCGTACGGGCCAGGAGTAGGCAACGGCGTAAGGTAAGGTGTAGGGCTGGTGGTTGGTTTCCGTTCCGGGCTAGGGTTAGGGTTAGGGAACGGCAAGGCTTAGGGCACAGGTGAGGGTACGGAAACGTGGGGGGGTCGGGCTACGTGCTGACGCACGGGTCAGTGCCAGCGTACGGGTCAGGAGTAGGGTACGGCATAAGGTAAGGTGTAGGGCTGGTGGTGGTTTTCCGTTCTGGGCTAGGGTTAGGGTTAGGGAACGGCAAGGCTTAGGGCACAAATGAGAGGACGGAAACGTGGCAGGGTCAGGCTACGTGCTGATGCACGGGTCTGTGCCAGCGTACGGGCCAGGAGTAGCTAACGGCGTAGAATAAAGTGTAGGGCTGGTGGTGGATTTGCGTTCTGGGCTAGGGTTAGGGTTAGGGAACGGCAAGGCTTAGGGCACAGGGGCGGGTACGGAAACGCGGGAGGGTAAGGCTACGTGCTGTTGCACGGGTCAGTGCCAGAGAACAGGCCAGGAGTAGGCAACGGCGTAGGGTAAGGTGTAGGGCTGGTGGTGGGTTTCCGTTCCGGGCTAGGGTTAGGGTTAGGGAATGGCAAGGCTTAGGGCACATATGAGGGTACGGAAACCTGGGAGGGTCAGGCTACGTGCTGACGCATGGGTCAGTGCCAGCGTACGGGCCAGGAGTAGGCAACGACATAAGGTAAGGTGTAGGGCTGGTGGTGGGCTTCCGTTCCGGGCTAGGGTTAGGGTTAGGGAACGGCAAGGCTTAGGGCACAGGTGAGGGTACGGAAACGTGGGAGGGTCAGGCTACGTGCTGACGCACGGGTCAGTGCCAACGTACGGGTCAGGAGTAAGGTACGGCGAAAGGTAAGGTGTAGGGCTGGTGGTGGGTTTCTATTCAGGGCTAGGGTTAGGGTTAGGGAACCGTAAGGCTTAGGGCACAGGTGAGGGTACGGAAACGTGGGAGGGTCAGGCTACGTGCTGACGCACGGGTCAGTGCCAGCGTACGGGCCAGGAATAGGGTACGGCGTAAGGTAAGGTGTAGGGCTGGTGGTGGGTTTCCGTTCCGGGCTAGCGTTAGGGTTAGGGAACGGCAAGGCTTAGGGCACAGGTGAGGGTACGGAAACGTGGGAGGGTCAGGCTACGTGCTGACGCACGGGTCAGTGCCAGCGTACGGGCCAGGAGTAGGGTACGGCGTAAGGTAAGGTGTAGGGCTTGTGGTTGATTTCCGTTCCTGGCTAGGGTTAGGGTTAGGGAACGGCAAGGCTTAGGGCACAGGTGAGGGTACGGAAACGTGGGAGGGTCGGGCTACGTGATGACGCACGGGTCAGTGCCAGCGTACGGGCCAGGAGTAGGCAACGGCGTAGGATAAAGTGTAGGGCTGGTGGTGGATTTGCGTTCCGGGCTAGGGTTAGGGTTAGGGAACGGCAAGGCTTAGGGCACAGGTCAGGGTACGGAAACGTGGGAGGGTCAGGCTACGTGCTGACGCACGGGTCAGTGCCAGCGTACGGTTCAGGAGTAGGGTACGGCGTAAGGTAAGGTGTAGGGCTGGTGGTGGGTTTCTATTCCGGGCTAGGGTTAGGGTTAGGGAACGGCAAGGCTTAGGGCACAGGTGAGGGTACGGAAACGTGGGAGGGTCAGTCTACGTGCTGACGCACGGTTCAGTGCCAGCGTATGGGCCAGGAATAGGGTACGGTGTAAGGTAAGGTGTAGGGCTGGTGGTGGGTTTCCGTTCCGGGCTAGGGTTAGGGTTAGGGAACGGCAAGGCTTAGGGCACAGGTGAGGGTATGGAAACGTGGGAGGGTCAGGCTACGTGCTGACGCACGGGTCTGTGCCAGCGTACGGGCCAGGAGTAGGGTACGGCGTAAGGTAAGGTGTAAGGCTTGTGGTTGATTTCCGTTCCAGGCTAGGGTTAGGGTTAGGGAACAGCAAGGATTAGGGCACAGGTGAGGGTTCGGAAACGTGGGAGGGTCGGGCTACGTGCTGACGCACGGGTCAGTGCCAGGGTACGGGACAGCAGTAGGCAACGGCGTAGGATAAAGTGTAGGGCTGGTGGTGGATTTGCGTTGTGGGCTAGGGTTAGGGTTAGGGAACGGCAAAGCTTAGGGCACAGGTCAGGGTACGGAAACGCGGGAGGTTAAGGCTACGTGCTGATGCACGGGTCAGTGCCAGAGTACAGGCCAGGAGTAGGCAACGGCGTAGGGTAAGGTGTAGGGCTGGTGGTGGGTTTCCGTTCCGGGCTAGCGTTAGGGATAGGGAACGGCAAGGCTTAGGGCACAGGTGAGGGTACGGATACGTGGGAGGGTCAGGCTACGTGCTGACGCACGGGTCAGTGCCAGCGTAAGGGCCAGGAGTAGGGTACGGCGTAAGGTAAGGTGTAGGGCTTGTGGTTGATTTCCGTTTCAGGCTAGGGTTAGGGTTAGGGAACGGCAAGGCTTAGGGCACAGGTGAGGGTACGGAAACGTGGGAGGGTCGGTCTACGTGCTGACGCACGGGTCAGTGCCAGCCTACGGGCCAGGAGTAGGCAACGGCGTAGGATAAAGTGTAGGGCTGGGGGTGGATTTGCGTTCTGGGCTAGGGTTAGGGTTAGGGAACGGCAAGGCTTAGGGCACAGGTGAGGGTACGGAAACGCGGGAGGGTAAGGCTACGTGCTGATGCACGGGTCAGTGCCAGAGTACAGGCCAGGAGTAGGCAACGGCGTAGGGTAAGGTGTAGGGCTGGTGGTGGGTTTCCGTTCCGGGCTAGGGTTAGGGTTAGGGAACGGCAAGGCTTAGGGCACAGGTGAGGGTACGGAAACGTGGGAGGGTCAGGCTACGTGCTAACGCCTGGGTCAGTGCCAGCGTACGGGCCAGGAGTAGGCAACGACGTAAGGTAAGGTGTAGGGCTGGTGGTTGGTTTCCGTTCCAGGGTAGGGTTAGCGTTAGGGAACGGCAAGGCTTAGGGCACAGGTGAGGGTACGGAAACGTGGGAGGGTCGGGCTACGTTCTGACGCACGGGTCAGTGCCATCGTACGGGCCGGGAGTAGGCAACGGCGTAGGATAAAGTGTAGGGCTGTTGGTGTATTTGCGTTGTGGGCTAGGGTTAGGGTTAGGGAACGGCAAGGCTTAGGGCACAGGTCATGGTACGGAAACGCAGGAGGGTAAGGCTACGTGCTGATGCACGGGTCAGTGCCAGAGTACAGGCCTGGAGTAGGCAACGGCGTAGGGTAAGGTGTAGGGCTGGTGGTGGGTTTCCGTTCCGGGCTAGCGTTAGGGTTAGGGAACGGCAAGGCTTAGGGCACAGGTGAGGGTATGGAAACGTGGGAGGGTGAGGCTACGCGCTGACGCACGGGTCAGTGCCAGTGTACGGGCCAGGAGTAGGGTACGGCGTAAGGTAAGGTGTAGCGCTTGTGGTTGATTTCCGTTTCAGGCTAGGGTTAGGGTTAGGGAACGGCAAGGCTTAGGGCACAGGTGAGGGTACGGAAACGTGGGAGGGTCGGGCTACGTGCTGACGCACGGGTCAGTGGCAGCGTACGGGCCAGGAGTAGGCAACGGCGTAGGATAAAGTGTAGGGCTGGTGGTGGATTTGCGTTCTGGGCTAGGGTTAGCGTTAGGGAACGGCAAGGCTTAGGGCACAGGTGAGGGTACGGAAACGCGGAAGGGTAAGGCTACGTGCTGATGCACGAGTCAGTGCCAGAGTACAGGCCAGGAGTAGGCAACGGCGTAGTGTAATGTGTAGGGCTGGTGGTGGGTTTCCGTTCCGTGCTAGGGTTAGGGTTAGGGAACGGCAAGGCTTAGGGCACAGGTGAGGGTACGGAAACGTGGGAGGGTCGGGCTACGTGCTGACGCACGGGTCAGTGCCAGCGTACGGGCCAGGAGTAGGCAACGGCGTAGGATAAAGTGTAGGGCTGGTGGTGGACTTGCGTTTTGGGCTAGGGTTAGGGTTAGGGAACGGCAAGGCTTAGGGCACAGGTCAGGGTACGGAAACGCGGGAGCGTAAGGCTACGTGCTAATGCACGGGTCAGTGCCAGACTACAGGCCAGGAGAAGGCAACGGCGTAGGGTAAGGTGTAGGGCTGGTGGTGGGTTTCCGTTCAGGGCTAGGGTTAGGGTTAGGGAACGGCAAGGCTTAGGGCACAGGTGAGGGTACGGAAACGTGGGAGGGTCGGGCTACGTGCTGACGCCCGTGTCAGTGCCAGCGTACGAGCCAGGAGTAGGCAACGGCGTAGGATAAAGTGTAGGGCTGGTGGTGGATTTGCGTTCCGGGCTAGGGTTAGGGTTAGGGAACGGCAAGGCTTAGGGCACAGGTGAGGGTACGGAAACGTAGGAGGGTCAGGCTACGTGCTGACGCACCGGTCAGTGCCAGCGTACTGGTCAGGAGTAAGGTACGGCGAAAGGTAAGGTGTAGGGCTGGTGGTGGGTTTCTATTCAGGGCTAGGGTTAGGGTTAGGGGACGGTAAGGCTTAGGGCACAGGTGACGGTACGGAAACGTGGGAAGGTCACGCTACGTGCTGACGCACGGTTCAGTGCCAGCGTACGGGCGAGGAATAGGGTACGGCGTAAGGTAAGGTGTAGGGCTGGTGGTGGGTTTCCGTTCCGCGCTAGGGTTAGGGTTAGGGAACGGAAAGGCTTAGGGCACAGGTGAGGGTACGGAAACGTGGGAGGGTCAGGCTACGTGCTGACGCAAGGGTCAGTGCCAGCGTACGGGCCAGGAGTAGGGTACGGCGTAAGGTATGGTGTAGGGCTTGTGGTTGATTTCCGTTCCAGGCTAGGGTTAGGGTTAGGGAATGGCAAGGCTTAGGGCAGAGGTGAGGGTACGGCAACGCGGGAGGGTAAGGCTACGTGCTGATGCACGGGTCAGTGCCAGAGTACAGGCCAGGAGTAGGCAACGGCGTAGGGTAAGGTGTAGGGCTGGTGGTGGGTTTCCGTTCCGGGCTAGGGTTAGGGTTAGGGAACAGCAAGGCTTAGGGCACAGGTGAGGGTACGGAAACGTGGGAGCTTCAGGGTACGTGCTGAAGCACGTGTCAGTGCCAGCATACGGGCGAGGAGTAGGCAACGGCGTAGGATAAAGTGTAGGGCTGGTGGTGGATTTGCGTTCCGGGATAGGGTTAGGGTTAGGGAACGGCAAGGCTTAGGCACAGGTGAGGGTACGGAAACGTGGGAGGGTCAGGCTACGTCCTGACGCACGGGTCAGTGCCAGCGTACCGTCCAGGAGTAGGGTACGGCGTGAGGTAAGGTGTAGGGCTTGTGGTTGATTTCCGTTCCAGGCTAGGGTTAGGGTTAGGGAACGGCAAGGCTTAGGGCACAGGTGAGTGTACGGAAACGTGGTAGGGTCGGGCTTCGTGATGACGCACGGGTCAGTGCCAGCGTATGGGCCAGTAGTAGGCAACGGCGTAGGATAAAGTGTAGGGCTGGTGGTGGATTTCCGTTGTGGGCTAAGGTTAGGGTTAGGGAACGGCAAGGCTTAGGGCACAGGTCAGGGTACGGAAACGCGGGTGGGTAAGGCTACGTGCTGATGCACGGGTCAGTGCCAGAGTACAGGCCAGGAGTAGGCAACGGCGTAGGGTAAGGTGTAGGGCTGGTGGTGGGTTTCCGTTCCGGGCTAGCGTTAGGCTTAGGGAACGGCAAGGCTTAGGGCACAGGTGAGGGTACGGAAACGTGGGAAGGTCAGGCTACGTGCTGACGCACGGTTCAGTGCCAGCGTACGGGCGAGGAATAGGGTACGGCGTAAGGTACGGTGTAGGGCTGGTGGTGGGTTTCCGTTCCGGGCTAGGGTTAGGGTTAGGGAACGGAAAGGCTTAGGGCACATGTGAGGGTACGGAAACGTGGGAGGGTCAGGCTACGTCCTGACGCACGGGTCAGTGCCAGCGTACCGTCCAGCAGTAGGGTACGGCGTAAGGTAAGGTGTAGGGCTTGTGGTTGATTTCCGTTCCAGGCTAGGGTTAGGGTTAGGGAACGGCAAGGCTTAGGGCACAGGTGAGTGTACGGAAACGTGGTAGGGTCGGGCTTCGTGATGACGCACGGGTCAGTGCCAGCGTATGGGCCAGTAGTAGGCAACGGCGTAGGATAAAGTGTAGGGCTGGTGGTGGATTTGCGTTCCGGGCTAGGGTTAGGGTTAGGGAATGGCAAGGCTTAGGGCACAGGTCAGGGTACGGAAACGCGGGCGTGTAAGGCTACGTGCTGATGCACGGGTCAGTGCCAGAGTACAGGCCAGGAGTAGGCAACGGCGTAGGGTAAGGTGTAGGGCTGGTGGTGGGTTTCCGTTCCGGGCTAGGGTTAGGGTTAGGGAACGGCAAGGCTTAGGGCACAGGTGAGGGTACGGAAACGTGGGAGGTTCAGGCTACGTGCTGAAGCACGGGTCAGTGCCAGCGTACGGGCCAGGAGTAGGCAACGGCGTAGGATAAAGTGTAGGGCTGGTGGGGGATTTGCGTTCCGGGCTAGGGTTAGGGTTAGGGAACGGCAAGGCTTAGGGCACAGGTCATGGTACGGAAACGTGGGAGGGTCAGGCTACGTGCTGACACACGTGTCAGTGCCAGCGTACGGGTCAGGCGTAGGGTACGGCGAAAGGTAAGGTGTAGGGCTGGTGGTGGGTTTCTATTCCGGGCTAGGTTTAGGGTTAGGGAACGGCAAGGCTTAGGGTACAGGTGAGGGTACCGAAACGTGGGAGGGTCAGGCTATGTGCTGACGCACGGTTCAGTGCCAGCGTATGGGCCAGGAATAGGGTACGGCGTAAGGTAAGGTGTAGGGCTGGTGGTGGGTTTCCGTTCCGGGCTAGGGTTAGGGTTAGGGAACGGCAAGGCTTAGGGCACAAGTGAGGGTACGGAAACGTGGGAAGTTCAGGCTACGTGCTGAAGCACCGGTCAGTGCCAGCGTACGGGCCAGGAGTAGGCAACGGCGTAGGATAAAGTGTAGGGCTGGTGGTGGATTTGCGTTCCGGGCTAGGGTTAGGGGTAGGGAACGGCAAGGCTTAGGGCACAGGTGAGGGTACGGAAACGTGGGAGGGTCAGTCTACGTGCTGACGCACGGGTCAGTGCCAGCGTACGGTTCAGGAGTAGGGTACGGCGTAAGGTAAGGTGTAGGGCTGGTGGTGGGTTTCTATTCCGGGCTAGGGTTAGGGTTAGGGAACGGCAAGGCTTAGGGCACAGGTGAGGTTACGGAAACGTGGGAGGGTCAGTCTACGTGCTGACGCACGGTTCAGTGCCAGCGTACGGGCCAGGAATAGGGTACGGTGTAAGGTAAGGTGTAGGGCTGGTGGTGGGTTTCCGTTCCGGGCTAGGGTTAGGGTTAGGGAACGGCAAGGCTTAGGGCACAGGTGAGGGTATGGAAACGTGGGAGGGTCAGGCTACGTGCTGACGCACGGGTCAGTGCCAGCGTAAGGGCCAGGAGTAGGGTACGGCGTAAGGTAAGGTGTAGGGCTTGTGGTTGATTTCCGTTTCAGGCTAGGGTTAGGGTTAGGGAACGGCAAGGCTTAGGGCACAGGTGAGGGTACGGAAACGTGGGAGGGTCGGGCTACGTGCTGACGCACGGGTCAGTGCCAGCCTACGGGCCAGGAGTAGGCAACGGCGTAGGATAAAGTGTAGGGCTGGGGGTGGATTTGCATTCTGGGCTAGGGTTAGGGTTAGGGAACGGCAAGGCTTAGGGCACAGGTGAGGGTACGGAAACGCGGGAGGGTAAGGCTACGTGCTGATGCACGGGTCAGTGCCAGAGTACAGGCCAGGAGTAGGCAACGGCGTAGGGTAAGGTGTAGGGCTGGTGGTGGGTTTCCGTTCCGGGCTAGGGTTAGGGTTAGGGAACGGCAAGGCTTAGGGCACAGGTGAGGGTACGGAAACGTGGGAGGGTCAGGCTACGTGCTAACGCATGGGTCAGTGCCAGCGTACGGGCCAGGAGTAGGCAACGACGTAAGGTAAGGTGTAGCGCTTGTGGTTGATTTCCGTTTCAGGCTAGGGTTAGGGTTAGGGAACGGCAAGGCTTAGGGCACAGGTGAGGGTACGGAAACGTGGGAGGGTCGGGCTACGTGCTGACGCACGGGTCAGTGGCAGCGTACGGGCCAGGAGTAGGCAACGGCGTAGGATAAAGTGTAGGGCTGGTGGTGGATTTGCGTTCTGGGCTAGGGTTAGCGTTAGGGAACGGCAAGGCTTAGGGCACAGGTGAGGGTTCGGAAACGCGGAAGGGTAAGGCTACGTGCTGATGCACGGGTCAGTGCCAGACTACAGGCCAGGAGTAGGCAACGGCGTAGTGTAAGGTGTAGGGCTGGTGGTGGGTTTCCGTTCCGGGCTAGGGTTAGGGTTAGGGAACGGCAAGGCTTAGGGCACAGGTGAGGGTACGGAAACGTGGGAGTGTCGGGCTACGTGCTGACGCACGGGTCAGTGCCAGCGTACGGGCCAGGAGTAGGCAACGGCGTAGGATAAAGTGTAGGGCTGGTGGTGGACTTGCGTTGTGGGCTAGGGTTAGGGTTAGGGAACGGCAAGGCTTAGGGCACAGGTCAGGGTACGGAAACGCGGGAGGGTAAGGCTACGTGCTAATGCACGGGTCAGTGCCAGACTACAGGCCAGGAGTAGGCAACGGCGTAGGGTAAGGTGTAGGGCTGGTGGTGGGTTTCCGTTCAGGGCTAGGGTTAGGGTTAGGGAACGGCAAGGCTTAGGGCACAGGTGAGGGTTCGGAAACGTGGGAGGGTCGGGCTACGTGCTGACGCCCGTGTCAGTGCCAGCGTACGAGCCAGGAGTAGGCAACGGTGTAGGATAAAGTGTAGGGCTGGTGGTGGATTTGCGTTCCGGGCTAGGGTTAGGGTTAGGGAACGGCAAGGCTTAGGGCACAGGTGAGGGTACGGAAACGTAGGAGGTTCAGGCTACGTGCTGACGCACCGGTCAGTGCCAGCGTACTGGTCAGGAGTAAGGTACGGCGAAAGGTAAGGTGTAGGGCTGGTGGTGGGTTTCTATTCAGGGCTAGGGTTAGGGTTAGGGGACGGTAAGGCTTAGGGCACAGGTGACGGTAAGGAAACGTGGGAAGGTCACGCTACGTGCTGACGCATGGTTCAGTGCCAGCGTACGGGCGAGGAATAGGGTACGGCGTAAGGTAAGGTGTAGGGCTGGTGGTGGGTTTGCATTGTGGGCTAGGGTTAGGGTTAGGGAACGGCAAGGCTTAGGGCACAGGTGAGGGTACGGAAACGCGGGAGGATAAGGCTACGTGCTGATGCACGGGTCAGTGCCAGAGTACAGGCCTGGAGTAGGCAACGGCGTAGGGTAAGGTGTAGGGCTGGTGGTGGGTTTCCGTTCCGGGCTAGCGTTAGGGTTAGGGAACGGCAAGGCTTAGGGCACAGGTGAGGGTACGGAAACGTGGGAGGGTCAGGCTACGCGCTGACGCACGGGTCAGTGCCAGCGTACGGGCCAGGAGTAGGGTACGGCATAAGGTAAGGTGTAGGGCTTGTGGTTGATTTCCGTTCCAGGCAAGGGTTAGGGTTAGGGAACGGCAAGGCTTAGGGCACAGGTGAGGGTACGGAAACGTGGGAGGGTCGGGCTACGTGCTGACGCACGGGTCAGTGGCAGCGTACGGGCCAGGAGTAGGCAACGGCGTAGGATAAAGTGTAGGGCTGGTGGTGGATTTGCGTTCTGGGCTAGGGTTAGCGTTAGGGAACGGCAAGGCTTAGGGCACAGGTGAGGGTACGGAAACGCGGAAGGCTAAGGCTACGTGCTGATGCACGGGTCAGTGCCAGAGTACAGGCCAGGAGTAGGCAACGGCGTAGGGTAAGGTGTAGGGCTGGTGGTGGGTTTCCGTTCCGGGCTAGGGTTAGTGTTAGGGAACGGCAAGGCTTAGGGCACAGGTGAGGGTACGGAAACGTGTGAGGGTCAGGCTACGTGCTGACGCACGAGTCAGTGCCAACGTACGGGTCAGGAGTAGGGTACGGCGTAAGGTAAGGTGTAGGGATTGTGGTTGATTTCCGTTCCAGGCTAGGGTTAGGTTTAGGGAACGGCAAGGCTTAAGGCACAGGTGAATGTACGGAAACGTGGGAGGGACAGGCTACGTGCTGACGCACGGTTCAGTGCCAGCGTACGGGCCAGGAATAGGGTACGGCGTAAGGTAAGGTGTAGGGCTGGTGGTGGGTTTCCGTTCCGGGCTAGGGTTAGGGTTAGGGAACGGCAAGGCTTAACGCACATGTGAGGGTACGGAAACGTGGGACGGTCAGGCTACGTGCAGACGCACGTGTCAGTGCCAGCGTACGGGCCAGGAGTAGGCAACGGCGTAGGATAAAGTGTAGGGCTGGTGGTGGATTTGCGTTCCGGGCTAGGGTTAGGGTTAGGGAACGGCAAGGCTTAGGGCACAGGTGAGGGTACGGAAACGTAGGAGGGTCGGGCTACGTGCTGACGCACGGGTCAGTGCCAGCGTACGGGCCAGGAGTAGGCAACGGCGTAAGGTAAGGTGTAGGGCTGGTGGTTGGTTACTGTTCCGGGCTAGGGTTAGGGTTAGGGAACGGCAAGGCTTAGGGCACAGGTGAGGGTACGGAAACGTGGGGGGGTCGGGCTACGTGCTGACGCATGGGTCAGTGCCAGCGTACGGGCCAGGAGTAGGCAACGGCGTAGGATAAAGTGTAGGGCTGGTGGTGGATTTGCATTCTGGGCTAGGGTTAGGTTTAGGGAACGGCAAGGCGTAGGGCACAGGTCAGGGTACCGAAATGCGGGAGGGTAAGGCTACGTGCTGATGCACGGGTCAGTGCCAGAGTACAGGCCAGGAGTAGGCAACGGCGTAGGGTAAGGTGTAGGGCTGGTGGTGGGTTTCCGTTCCGGGCTAGGGTTAGGGTTAGGGAACGGCAAGGCTTAGGGCACAGGTTAGGGTACGGAAACGTGGGACGGTCAGTCTACGTGCAGACGCACGTGTCTGTGCCAGCGTACGGGTCAGGAGTAGGCAACGGCGTAGGATAAAGTGTAGGGCTGGTGGTGGATTTGCGTTCGGGCTAGGTTTAGGGTTAGGGAACGGCAAGGCTTAGGGCACAGGTGAGGGTACGGAAACGTAGCAGGGTCGGGCTACGTGCCGACGCACGGGTCAGTGCCAGCGTACGGGCCAGGAGTAGGCAACGGCGTAAGGTAAGGTGTAGGGCTGGTGGTGGGTTTCCGTTCCGGGCTAGGGTTAGGGTTAGGGAACGGCAAGGCTTAGGGCACAGGTGAGGGTACGGAGACGTGGGAGGGTCAGGCTACGTGCTGACGCACGGGTCAGTGCCAAAGTATGGGTTAGGAGTAGGGTACGGCGTATGGTAAGGTGTAGGGCTTGTGGTTGATTTCCGTTCCAGGCTAGGGTTAGGGAACGGCAAGGCTTAAGGCACAGGTGAAGGTATGGAAACGTGGGAGGGTCAGGCTACGTGCGGACGCACGGTTCAGTGCCATCGTACGGGCCAGGAATAGGGTACGGCGTAAGGTAAGTTGTAGGGCTGGTGGTGGATTTCCGTTCCGGGCTAGGGTTAGGGTTAGGGAACGGCAAGGCTTAGGGCACAGGTGAGGGTACGGAAACGTGGGAGGGTCAGGCTACGTGCTGACGCATGGGTCAGTGCCAGCGTACGGGCCAGGAGTAGGGTACGGCGTAAGGTAAGGTGTAGGGCTTGTGGTTGATTTCTGTTCCAGGCTAGGGTTAGGGTTAGGGAACGGCAAGGCTTAGGGCACAGGTGACAGTAAGGAAACGTGGGAGGGTCGGGCTACGTGCTGACGCACGGGTCAGTGCCAGCGTACGGGCCAGGAGTAGGCAACGGCGTAGGATAAAGTGTAGGGCTGGTGGTGGATTTGCGTTGTGGTCTAGGGTTAGGGTTAGGGAACGGCAAGGCTTAGGGCACAGGTCAGGGTACGGAAACGTGGGAGGTTCAGGCTACGTGCTGTAGCACGGTTCAGTGCCAGCGTACGGGCCAGGAGTAGGGTACGGCGTAGGATAATGTGTAGGGCTGGTGGTGGATTTGCGTTCCGGGCTAGGGTTAGGGTTAGGGAACGGCAAGGCTTAGGGCACAGGTGAGGGTACGGAAACGTGGGGGGGTCGGGCTACGTGCTGACGCATGGGTCAGTGCCAGCGTACGGGTCAGGATTAGGGTACGGCATAAGGTAAGGTGTGGGGCTGGTGGTGGTTTTCCGTTCTGGGCTAGGGTTAGGGTTAGGGAACGGCAAGGCTTAGGGCACAGGTGAGGGGACGGAAACGTGGCAGGGTCAGGCTACGTGCAGACGCACGGGTCAGTGCCAGCGTACGGGCCAGGAGTAGGCAACGGCGTAGGATAAAGTGTAGGTCTGGTGGTGGATTTGCGTTCGGGCTAGGGTTAGGGTTAGGGAACGGCAAGGCTTAGGGCACAGGTGAGGGTACGGAAACGTGGGAGGGTCAGGCTACGTGCCGACGCACGGGTCAGTGCCAGCGTACGGGCCAGGAGTAGGGTACGGCGTAAGGTAAGGTGTAGGGCTGGTGGTGGGTTTCCGTTCCAGGCTAGGGTTAGGGTTAGGGAACGGCAAGGCTTAGGGCACAGGTGAGGGTACGGAGACGTGGGAGGGTCAGGCTACGTGCTGACGCACGTGTCTGTGCCAGCGTACGGGCCAGGAGTAGGCAACGGCGTAGGATAAAGTGTAGGGCTGGTGGTGGATTTGCGTTCGGGCTAGGGTTAGGGTTAGGGAAAGTCAAGGCTTAGGGCACAGGTGAGGGTACGGAAACGTAGGAGGGTCGGGCTACGTGCCGACGCACGGGTCAGTGCCAGCGTACGGGCCAGGAGTAGGCAACGGCGTAAGGTAAGGTGTAGGGCTGGTGGTGGGTTTCCGTTCCGGGCTAGGGTTAGGGTTAGGGAACGGCAAGGCTTAGGGCACAGGTGAGGGTACGGAGACGTGGGAGGGTCAGGCTACGTGCTGACGCACGGGTCAGTGCCAACGTACGGGTCAGGAGTAGGGTACGGCGTAAGGTAAGGTGTAGGGCTTGTGGTTGATTTCCGTTCCAGGCTAGGGTTAGGGAACGGCAAGGCTTAAGGCACAGGTGAAGGTACGGAAACGTGGGAGGGTCAGGCTACGTGCGGACGCACGGTTCAGTGCCATCGTACGGGCCAGGAATAGGGTACGGCGTAAGGTAAGGTGTAGGGCTGGTGGTGGGTTTCCGTTCCGGGCTAGGGTTAGGGTTAGGGAACGGCAAGGATTAGGGCACAGGTGAGGGTACGGAAACGTGGGAGGGTCAGGCTACGTGCTGACGCACGGGTCAGTGCCAGCGTACGGGCCAGGAGTAGGGTACGGCGTAAGGTAAGGTGTAGGGCTTGTGGTTGATTTCTGTTCCAGGCTAAGGTTAGGGTTAGGGAATGGCAAGGCTTAGGGCACAGGTGACAGTAAGGAAACGTGGGAGGGTCGGGCTACGTGCTGACGCACGGGTCAGTGCCAGCGTACGGGCCAGGAGTAGGCAACGGCGTAGGATAAAGTGTAGGGCTGGTGGTGGATTTGCGTTGTGGTCTAAGGTTAGGGTTAGGGAACGGCAAGGCTTAGGGCACAGGTCAGGGTACGGAAACGTGGAAGGTTCAGGCTACGTGCTGTAGCACGGTTCAGTGCCAGCGTACGGGCCAGGAGTAGGGTACGGCGTAGGATAATGTGTAGGGCTGGTGGTGGATTTGCGTTCCGGGCTAGGGTTAGGGTTAGGGAACGGCAAGGCTTAGGGCACAGGTGAGGGTACGGAAACGTGGGGGGGTCGGGCTACGTGCTGACGCATGGGTCAGTGCCAGCGTACGGGTCAGGATTAGGGTACGGCATAAGGTAAGGTGTGGGGCTGGTGGTGGTTTTCCGTTCTGGGCTAGGGTTAGGGTTAGGGAACGGCAAGGCTTAGGGCACAGGTGAGGGGATGGAAACGTGGCAGGGTCAGGCTACGTGCAGACGCACGGGTCAGTGCCAGCGTACTGGCCAGGAGTAGGCAACGGCGTAGGATAAAGTGTAGGTCTGGTGGTGGATTTGCGTTCGGGCTAGGGTTAGGGTTAGGGAACGGCAAGGCTTAGGGCACAGGTGAGGGTACGGAAACGTGGGAGGGTCAGGCTACGTGCCGACGCACGGGTCAGTGCCAGCGTACGGGCCAGGAGTAGGGTACGGCGTAAGGTAAGGTGTAGGGCTGGTGGTGGGTTTCCGTTCCAGGCTAGGGTTAGGGTTAGGGAACGGCAAGGCTTAGGGCACAGGTGAGGGTACGGAGACGTGGGAGGGTCAGGCTACGTGCTGACGCACGTGTCTGTGCCAGCGTACGGGCCAGGAGTAGGCAACGGCGTAGGATAAAGTGTAGGGCTGGTGGTGGATTTGCGTTCGGGCTAGGGTTAGGGTTAGGGAAAGTCAAGGCTTAGGGCACAGGTGAGGGTACGGAAACGTAGGAGGGTCGGGCTACGTGCCGACGCACGGGTCAGTGCCAGCGTACGGGCCAGGAGTAGGCAACGGCGTAAGGTAAGGTGTAGGGCTGGTGGTGGGTTTCCGTTCCAGGCTAGGGTTAGGGTTAGGGAACGGCAAGGCTTAGGGCACAGGTGAGGGTACGGAGACGTGGGAGGGTCAGGCTACGTGCTGACGCACGGGTCAGTGCCAACGTACGGGTCAGGAGTAGGGTACGGCGTAAGGTAAGGTGTAGGGCTTGTGGTTGATTTCCGTTCCAGGCTAGGGTTAGGGAACGGCAAGGCTTAAGGCACAGGTGAAGGTACGGAAACGTGGGAGGGTCAGGCTACGTGCGGACGCACGGTTCAGTCCCATCGTACGGGCCAGGAATAGGGTACGGCGTAAGGTAAGGTGTAGGGCTGGTGGTGGGTTTCCGTTCCGGGCTAGGGTTAGGGTTAGGGAACGGCAAGGATTAGGGCACAGGTGAGGGTACGGAAACGTGGGAGGGTAAGGCTACGTGCTGATGCACGGGTCAGTGCCAGAGTACAGGCCAGGAGTAGGCAACGGCGTAGGGTAAGGTGTAGGGATGGTGGTGGGTTTCTGTTCCGGGCTAGGGTTAGGGTTAGGGAACGGCAAGGCTTAGGGCACAGGTGAGGGTACGGAAACGTGGGACGGTCAGGCTATGTGCAGACGCACGTGTCTGTGCCAGCGTACGGGCCAGGAGTAGGCAACGGCGTAGGATAAAGTGTACGGCTGGTGGTGGATTTGCGTTCGGGCTAGGGTTAGGGTTAGGGAACGGAAAGTCTTAGGGCACAGGTGAGGGTACGGAAACGTGGGAGGGTCAGGCTACGTGCTGACGCAAGGGTCAGTGCCAGCGTACGGGCCAGGAGTAGGGTACGGCGTAAGGTATGGTGTAGGGCTTGTGGTTGATTTCCGTTCCAGGCTAGGGTTAGGGTTAGAGAATGGCAAGGCTTAGGGCAGAGGTGAGGGTACGGCAACGCGGGAGGGTAAGGCTACGTGCTGATGCACGGGTCAGTGCCAGAGTACAGGCCAGGAGTAGGCAACGGCGTAGGGTAAGGTGTAGGGCTGGTGGTGGGTTTCCGTTCCGGGCTAGGGTTAGGGTTAGGGAACAGCAAGGCTTAGGGCACAGGTGAGGGTACGGAAACGTGGGAGCTTCAGGCTACGTGCTGAAGCACGTGTCAGTGCCAGCATACGGGCGAGGAGTAGGCAACGGCGTAGGATAAAGTGTAGGGCTGGTGGTGGATTTGCGTTCCGGGATAGGGTTAGGGTTAGGGAACGGCAAGGCTTAGGCACAGGTGAGGGTACGGAAACGTGGGAGGGTCAGGCTACGTCCTGACGCACGGGTCAGTGCCAGCGTACCGTCCAGGAGTAGGGTACGGCGTAAGGTAAGGTGTAGGGCTTGTGGTTGATTTCCGTTCCAGGCTAGGGTTAGGGTTAGGGAACGGCAAGGCTTAGGGCACAGGTGAGTGTACGGAAGCGTGGTAGGGTCGGGCTTCGTGATGACGCATGGGTCAGTGCCAGCGTATGGGCCAGTAGTAGGCAACGGCGTAGGATAAAGTGTAGGGCTGGTGGTGGATTTCCGTTGTGGGCTAAGGTTAGGGTTAGGGAACGGCAAGGCTTAGGGCACAGGTCAGGGTACGGAAACGCGGGTGGGTAAGGCTACGTGCTGATGCACGGGTCAGTGCCAGAGTACAGGCCAGGAGTAGGCAACGGCGTAGGGTAAGGTGTAGGGCTGGTGGTGGGTTTCCGTTCCGGGCTAGCGTTAGGCTTAGGGAACGGCAAGGCTTAGGGCACAGGTGAGGGTACGGAAACGTGGGAAGGTCAGGCTACGTGCTGACGCACGGTTCAGTGCCAGCGTACGGGCGAGGAATAGGGTACGGCGTAAGGTACGGTGTAGGGCTGGTGGTGGGTTTCCGTTCCGGGCTAGGGTTAGGGTTAGGGAACGGAAAGGCTTAGGGCACATGTGAGGGTACGGAAACGTGGGAGGGTCAGGCTACGTCCTGACGCACGGGTCAATGCCAGCGTACCGTCCAGGAGTAGGGTACGGCGTAAGGTAAGGTGTAGGGCTTGTGGTTGATTTCCGTTCCAGGCTAGGGTTAGGGTTAGGGAACGGCAAGGCTTAGGGCACAGGTGAGTGTACGGAAACGTGGTAGGGTCGGGCTTCGTGATGACGCACGGGTCAGTGCCAGCGTATGGGCCAGGAGTAGGCAACGGCGTAGGATAAAGTGTAGGGCTGGTGGTGGATTTGCGTTCTGGCCTAGGGTTAGCGTTAGGGAACGGCAAGGCTTAGGGCACAGGTGAGGGTACGGAAACGCGGAAGGGTAAGGCTACGTGCTGATGCACGAGTCAGTGCCAGAGTACAGGCCAGGAGTAGGCAACGGCGTAGTGTAAGGTGTAGGGCTGGTGGTGGGTTTCCGTTCCGTGCTAGGGTTAGGGTTAGGGAACGGCAAGGCTTAGGGCACAGGTGAGGGTACGGAAACGTGAGAGGGTCGGGCTACGTGCTGACGCACGGGTCAGTGCCAGCGTACGGGCCAGGAGTAGGCAACGGCGTAGGATAAAGTGTAGGGCTGGTGGTGGACTTGCGTTGTGGGCTAGGGTTAGGGTTAGGGAACGGCAAGGCTTAGGGCACAGGTCAGGGTACGGAAACGCGGGAGCGTAAGGCTACGTGCTAATGCACGGGTCAGTGCCAGACTATAGGCCAGGAGAAGGCAACGGCGTAGGGTAAGGTGTAGGGCTGGTGGTGGGTTTCCGTTCAGGGCTAGGGTTAGGGTTAGGGAACGGCAAGGCTTAGGGCACAGGTGAGGGTACGGAAACGTGGGAGGGTCGGGCTACGTGCTGACGCCCGTGTCAGTGCCAGCGTACGAGCCAGGAGTAGGCAACGGCGTAGGATAAAGTGTAGGGCTGGTGGTGGATTTGCGTTCCGGGCTAGGGTTAGGGTTAGGGAACGGCAAGGCTTAGGGCACAGGTGAGGGTACGGAAACGTAGGAGGGTCAGGCTACGTGCTGACGCACCGGTCAGTGCCAGCGTACTGGTCAGGAGTAAGGTACGGCGAAAGGTAAGGTGTAGGGCTGGTGGTGGGTTTCTATTCAGGGCTAGGGTTAGGGTTAGGGGACGGTAAGGCTTAGGGCACAGGTGACGGTACGGAAACGTGGGAAGGTCACGCTACGTGCTGACGCACGGTTCAGTGCCAGCGTACGGGCGAGGAATAGGGTACGGCGTAAGGTAAGGTGTAGGGCTGGTGGTGGGTTTCCGTTCCGCGCTAGGGTTAGGGTTAGGGAACGGAAAGGCTTAGGGCACAGGTGAGGGTACAGAAACGTGGGAGGGTCAGGCTACGTGCTGACGCAAGGGTCAGTGCCAGCGTACGGGCCAGGAGTAGGGTACGGCGTAAGGTATGGTGTAGGGCTTGTGGTTGATTTCCGTTCCAGGCTAGGGTTAGGGTTAGGGAATGGCAAGGCTTAGGGCAGAGGTGAGGGTACGGCAACGCGGGAGGGTAAGGCTACGTGCTGATGCACGGGTCAGTGCCAGAGTACAGGCCAGGAGTAGGCAACGGCGTAGGGTAAGGTGTAGGGCTGGTGGTGGGTTTCCGTTCCGGGCTAGGGTTAGGGTTAGGGAACAGCAAGGCTTAGGGCACAGGTGAGGGTACGGAAACGTGGGAGCTTCAGGCTACGTGCTGAAGCACGTGTCAGTGCCAGCATACGGGCGAGGAGTAGGCAACGGCGTAGGATAAAGTGTAGGGCTGGTGGTGGATTTGCGTTCCGGGATAGGGTTAGGGTTAGGGAACGGCAAGGCTTAGGCACAGGTGAGGGTACGGAAACGTGGGAGGGTCAGGCTACGTCCTGACGCACGGGTCAGTGCCAGCGTACCGTCCAGGAGTAGGGTACGGCGTAAGGTAAGGTGTAGGGCTTGTGGTTGATTTCCGTTCCAGGCTAGGGTTAGGGTTAGGGAACGGCAAGGCTTAGGGCACAGGTGAGTGTACGGAAACGTGGTAGGGTCGGGCTTTGTGATGACGCACGGGTCAGTGCCAGCGTATGGGCCAGTAGTAGGCAACGGCGTAGGATAAAGTGTAGGGCTGGTGGTGGATTTCCGTTGTGGGCTAAGGTTAGGGTTAGGGAACGGCAAGGCTTAGGGCACAGGTCAGGGTACGGAAACGCGGGTGGGTAAGGCTACGTGCTGATGCACGGGTCAGTGCCAGAGTACAGGCCAGGAGTAGGCAACGGCGTAGGGTAAGGTGTAGGGCTGGTGGTGGGTTTCCGTTCCGGGCTAGCGTTAGGCTTAGGGAACGGCAAGGCTTAGGGCACAGGTGAGGGTACGGAAACGTGGGAAGGTCAGGCTACGTGCTGACGCACGGTTCAGTGCCAGCGTACGGGCGAGGAATAGGGTACGGCGTAAGGTACGGTGTAGGGCTGGTGGTGGGTTTCCGTTCCGGGCTAGGGTTAGGGTTAGGGAACGGAAAGGCTTAGGGCACATGTGAGGGTACGGAAACGTGGGAGGGTCAGGCTACGTCCTGACGCACGGGTCAGTGCCAGCGTACCGTCCAGGAGTAGGGTACGGCGTAAGGTAAGGTGTAGGGCTTGTGGTTGATTTCCGTTCCAGGCTAGGGTTAGGGTTAGGGAACGGCAAGGCTTAGGGCACAGGTGAGTGTACGGAAACGTGGTAGGGTCGGGCTTCGTGATGACGCACGGGTCAGTGCCAGCGTATGGGCCAGTAGTAGGCAACGGCGTAGGATAAAGTGTAGGGCTGGTGGTGGATTTGCGTTCCGGGCTAGGGTTAGGGTTAGGGAATGGCAAGGCTTAGGGCACAGGTCAGGGTACGGAAACGCGGGCGTGTAAGGCTACGTGCTGATGCACGGGTCAGTGCCAGAGTACAGGCCAGGAGTAGGCAACGGCGTAGGGTAAGGTGTAGGGCTGGTGGTGGGTTTCCGTTCCGGGCTAGGGTTAGGGTTAGGGAACGGCAAGGCTTAGGGCACAGGTGAGGGTACGGAAACGTGGGAGGTTCAGGCTACGTGCTGAAGCACGGGTCAGTGCCAGCGTACGGGCCAGGAGTAGGCAACGGCGTAGGATAAAGTGTAGGGCTGGTGGGGGATTTGCGTTCCGGGCTAGGGTTAGGGTTAGGGAACGGCAAGGCTTAGGGCACAGGTCATGGTACGGAAACGTGGGAGGGTCAGGCTACGTGCTGACACACGTGTCAGTGCCAGCGTACGGGTCAGGCGTAGGGTACGGCGAAAGGTAAGGTGTAGGGCTGGTGGTGGGTTTCTATTCCGGGCTAGGTTTAGGGTTAGGGAACGGCAAGGCTTAGGGTACAGGTGAGGGTACCGAAACGTGGGAGGGTCAGGCTATATGCTGACGCACGGTTCAGTGCCAGCGTATGGGCCAGGAATAGGGTACGGCGTAAGGTAAGGTGTAGGGCTGGTGGTGGGTTTCCGTTCCGGGCTAGGGTTATGGTTAGGGAACGGCAAGGCTTAGGGCACAAGTGAGGGTACGGAAACGTGGGAAGTTCAGGCTACGTGCTGAAGCACCGGTCAGTGCCAGCGTACGGGCCAGGAGTAGGCAACGGCGTAGGATAAAGTGTAGGGCTGGTGGTGGATTTGCGTTCCGGGCTAGGGTTAGGGTTAGGGAACGGCAAGGCTTAGGGCACAGGTCAGGGTACGGAAACGTGGGAGGGTCAGTCTACGTGCTGACGCACGGGTCAGTGCCAGCGTACGGTTCAGGAGTAGGGTACGGCGTAAGGTAAGGTGTAGGGCTGGTGGTGGGTTTCTATTCCGGGCTAGGGTTAGGGTTAGGGAACGGCAAGGCTTAGGGCACAGGTGAGGTTACGGAAACGTGGGAGGGTCAGTCTACGTGCTGACGCACGGTTCAGTGCCAGCGTACGGGCCAGGAATAGGGTACGGTGTAAGGTAAGGTGTAGGGCTGGTGGTGGGTTTCCGTTCCGGGCTAGGGTTAGGGTTAGGGAACGGCAAGGCTTAGGGCACAGGTGAGGGTATGGAAACGTGGGAGGGTCAGGCTACGTGCTGACGCACGGGTCAGTGCCAGCGTAAGGGCCAGGAGTAGGGTACGGCGTAAGGTAAGGTGTAGGGCTTGTGGTTGATTTCCGTTTCAGGCTAGGGTTAGGGTTAGGGAACGGCAAGGCTTAGGGCACAGGTGAGGGTACGGAAACGTGGGAGGGTCGGGCTACGTGCTGACGCACGGGTCAGTGCCAGCCTACGGGCCAGGAGTAGGCAACGGCGTAGGATAAAGTGTAGGGCTGGGGGTGGATTTGCATTCTGGGCTAGGGTTAGGGTTAGGGAACGGCAAGGCTTAGGGCACAGGTGAGGGTACGGAAACGCGGGAGGGTAAGGCTACGTGCTGATGCACGGGTCAGTGCCAGAGTACAGGCCAGGAGTAGGCAACGGCGTAGGGTAAGGTATAGGGCTGGTGGTGGGTTTCCGTTCCGGGCTAGGGTTAGGGTTAGGGAACGGCAAGGCTTAGGGCACAGGTGAGGGTACGGAAACGTGGGAGGGTCAGGCTACGTGCTAACGCATGGGTCAGTGCCAGCGTACGGGCCAGGAGTAGGCAACGACGTAAGGTAAGGTGTAGCGCTTGTGGTTGATTTCCGTTTCAGGCTAGGGTTAGGGTTAGGGAACGGCAAGGCTTAGGGCACAGGTGAGGGTACGGAAACGTGGGAGGGTCGGGCTACGTGCTGACGCACGGGTCAGTGGCAGCGTACGGGCCAGGAGTAGGCAACGGCGTAGGATAAAGTGTAGGGCTGGTGGTGGATTTGCGTTCTGGGCTAGGGTTAGCGTTAGGGAACGGCAAGGCTTAGGGCACAGGTGAGGGTACGGAAACGCGGAAGGGTAAGGCTACGTGCTGATGCACGGGTCAGTGCCAGACTACAGGCCAGGAGTAGGCAACGGCGTAGTGTAAGGTGTAGGGCTGGTGGTGGGTTTCCGTTCCGGGCTAGGGTTAGGGTTAGGGAACGGCAAGGCTTAGGGCACAGGTGAGGGTACGGAAACGTGGGAGTGTCGGGCTACGTGCTGACGCACGGGTCAGTGCCAGCGTACGGGCCAGGAGTAGGCAACGGCGTAGGATAAAGTGTAGGGCTGGTGGTGGACTTGCGTTGTGGGCTAGGGTTAGGGTTAGGGAACGGCAAGGCTTAGGGCACAGGTCAGGGTACGGAAACGCGGGAGGGTAAGGCTACGTGCTAATGCACGGGTCAGTGCCAGACTACAGGCCAGGAGTAGGCAACGGCGTAGGGTAAGGTGTAGGGCTGGTGGTGGGTTTCCGTTCAGGGCTAGGGTTAGGGTTAGGGAACGGCAAGGCTTAGGGCACAGGTGAGGGTTCGGAAACGTGGGAGGGTCGGGCTACGTGCTGACGCCCGTGTCAGTGCCAGCGTACGAGCCAGGAGTAGGCAACGGTGTAGGATAAAGTGTAGGGCTGGTGGTGGATTTGCGTTCCGGGCTAGGGTTAGGGTTAGGGAACGGCAAGGCTTAGGGCACAGGTGAGGGTACGGAAACGTAGGAGGGTCAGGCTACGTGCTGACGCACCGGTCAGTGCCAGCGTACTGGTCAGGAGTAAGGTACGGCGAAAGGTAAGGTGTAGGGCTGGTGGTGGGTTTCTATTCAGGGCTAGGGTTAGGGTTAGGGGACGGTAAGGCTTAGGGCACAGGTGACGGTAAGGAAACGTGGGAAGGTCACGCTACGTGCTGACGCATGGTTCAGTGCCAGCGTACGGGCGAGGAATAGGGTACGGCGTAAGGTAAGGTGTAGGGCTGGTGGTGGGTTTGCATTGTGGGCTAGGGTTAGGGTTAGGGAACGGCAAGGCTTAGGGCACAGGTGAGGGTACGGAAACGCGGGAGGATAAGGCTACGTGCTGATGCACGGGTCAGTGCCAGAGTACAGGCCTGGAGTAGGCAACGGCGTAGGGTAAGGTGTAGGGCTGGTGGTGGGTTTCCGTTCCGGGCTAGCGTTAGGGTTAGGGAACGGCAAGGCTTAGGGCACAGGTGAGGGTACGGAAACGTGGGAGGGTCAGGCTACGCGCTGACGCACGGGTCAGTGCCAGCGTACGGGCCAGGAGTAGGGTACGGCATAAGGTAAGGTGTAGGGCTTGTGGTTGATTTCCGTTCCAGGCAAGGGTTAGGGTTAGGGAACGGCAAGGCTTAGGGCACAGGTGAGGGTACGGAAACGTGGGAGGGTCGGGCTACGTGCTGACGCACGGGTCAGTGGCAGCGTACGGGCCAGGAGTAGGCAACGGCGTAGGATAAAGTGTAGGGCTGGTGGTGGATTTGCGTTCTGGGCTAGGGTTAGCGTTAGGGAACGGCAAGGCTTAGGGCACAGGTGAGGGTACGGAAACGCGGAAGGCTAAGGCTACGTGCTGATGCACGGGTCAGTGCCAGAGTACAGGCCAGGAGTAGGCAACGGCGTAGGGTAAGGTGTAGGGCTGGTGGTGGGTTTCCGTTCCGGGCTAGGGTTAGTGTTAGGGAACGGCAAGGCTTAGGGCACAGGTGAGGGTACGGAAACGTGTGAGGGTCAGGCTACGTGCTGACGCACGAGTCAGTGCCAACGTACGGGTCAGGAGTAGGGTACGGCGTAAGGTAAGGTGTAGGGATTGTGGTTGATTTCCGTTCCAGGCTAGGGTTAGGTTTAGGGAACGGCAAGGCTTAAGGCACAGGTGAATGTACGGAAACGTGGGAGGGACAGGCTACGTGCTGACGCACGGTTCAGTGCCAGCGTACGGGCCAGGAATAGGGTACGGCGTAAGGTAAGGTGTAGGGCTGGTGGTGGGTTTCCGTTCCGGGCTAGGGTTAGGGTTAGGGAACGGCAAGGCTTAACGCACATGTGAGGGTACGGAAACGTGGGACGGTCAGGCTACGTGCAGACGCACGTGTCAGTGCCAGCGTACGGGCCAGGAGTAGGCAACGGCGTAGGATAAAGTGTAGGGCTGGTGGTGGATTTGCGTTCCGGGCTAGGGTTAGGGTTAGGGAACGGCAAGGCTTAGGGCACAGGTGAGGGTACGGAAACGTAGGAGGGTCGGGCTACGTGCTGACGCACGGGTCAGTGCCAGCGTACGGGCCAGGAGTAGGCAACGGCGTAAGGTAAGGTGTAGGGCTGGTGGTTGGTTACTGTTCCGGGCTAGGGTTAGGGTTAGGGAACGGCAAGGCTTAGGGCACAGGTGAGGGTACGGAAACGTGGGGGGGTCGGGCTACGTGCTGACGCATGGGTCAGTGCCAGCGTACGGGCCAGGAGTAGGCAACGGCGTAGGATAAAGTGTAGGGCTGGTGGTGGATTTGCATTCTGGGCTAGGGTTAGGTTTAGGGAACGGCAAGGCGTAGGGCACAGGTCAGGGTACCGAAATGCGGGAGGGTAAGGCTACGTGCTGATGCACGGGTCAGTGCCAGAGTACAGGCCAGGAGTAGGCAACGGCGTAGGGTAAGGTGTAGGGCTGGTGGTGGGTTTCCGTTCCGGGCTAGGGTTAGGGTTAGGGAACGGCAAGGCTTAGGGCACAGGTTAGGGTACGGAAACGTGGGACGGTCAGTCTACGTGCAGACGCACGTGTCTGTGCCAGCGTACGGGTCAGGAGTAGGCAACGGCGTAGGATAAAGTGTAGGGCTGGTGGTGGATTTGCGTTCGGGCTAGGTTTAGGGTTAGGGAACGGCAAGGCTTAGGGCACAGGTGAGGGTACGGAAACGTAGCAGGGTCGGGCTACGTGCCGACGCACGGGTGAGTGCCAGCGTACGGGCCAGGAGTAGGCAACGGCGTAAGGTATGGTGTAGGGCTGGTGGTGGGTTTCCGTTCCGGGCTAGGGTTAGGGTTAGGGAACGGCAAGGCTTAGGGCACAGGTGAGGGTACGGAGACGTGGGAGGGTCAGGCTACGTGCTGACGCACGGGTCAGTGCCAATGTATGGGTTAGGAGTAGGGTGCGGCGTATGGTAAGGTGTAGGGCTTGTGGTTGATTTCCGTTCCAGGCTAGGGTTAGGGAACGGCAAGGCTTAAGGCACAGGTGAAGGTATGGAAACGTGGGAGGGTCAGGCTACGTGCGGACGCACGGTTCAGTGCCATCGTACGGGCCAGGAATAGGGTACGGCGTAAGGTAAGTTGTAGGGCTGGTGGTGGATTTCGGTTCCGGGCTAGGGTTAGGGTTAGGGAACGGAAGGCTTAGGGCACAGGTGAGGGTACGGAAACGTGGGAGGGTCAGGCTACGTGCTGACGCATGGGTCAGTGCCAGCATACGGGCCAGGAGTAGGGTACGGCGTAAGGTAAGGTGTAGGGCTTGTGGTTGATTTCTGTTCCAGGCTAGGGTTAGGGTTAGGGAACGGCAAGGCTTAGGGCACAGGTGACAGTAAGGAAACGTGGGAGGGTCGGGCTACGTGCTGACGCACGGGTCAGTGCCAGCGTACGGGCCAGGAGTAGGCAACGGCGTAGGATAAAGTGTAGGGCTGGTGGTGGATTTGCGTTGTGGTCTAGGGTTAGGGTTAGGGAACGGCAAGGCTTAGGGCACAGGTCAGGGTACGGAAACGTGGGAGGTTCAGGCTACGTGCTGTAGCACGGTTCAGTGCCAGCGTACGGGCCAGGAGTAGGGTACGGCGTAGGATAATGTGTAGGGCTGGTGGTGGATTTGCGTTCCGGGCTAGGGTTAGGGTTAGGGAACGGCAAGGCTTAGGGCACAGGTGAGGGTACGGAAACGTGGGGGGGTCGGGCTACGTGCTGACGCATGGGTCAGTGCCAGCGTACGGGTCAGGATTAGGGTACGGCATAAGGTAAGGTGTGGGGCTGGTGGTGGTTTTCCGTTCTGGGCTAGGGTTAGGGTTAGGGAACGGCAAGGCTTAGGGCACAGGTGAGGGGACGGAAACGTGGCAGGGTCAGGCTACGTGCAGACGCACGGGTCAGTGCCAGCGTACGGGCCAGGAGTAGGCAACGGCGTAGGATAAAGTGTAGGACTGGTGGTGGATTTGCGTTCGGGCTAGGGTTAGGGTTAGGGAACGGCAAGGCTTAGGGCACAGGTGAGGGTACGGAAACGTGGGAGGGTCAGGCTACGTGCCGACGCACGGGTCAGTGCCAGCGTACGGGCCAGGAGTAGGGTACGGCGTAAGGTAAGGTGTAGGGCTGGTGGTGGGTTTCCGTTCCAGGCTAGGGTTAGGGTTAGGGAACGGCAAGGCTTAGGGCACAGGTGAGGGTACGGAGACGTGGGAGGGTCAGGCTACGTGCTGACGCACGTGTCTGTGCCAGCGTACGGGCCAGGAGTAGGCAACGGCGTAGGATAAAGTGTAGGGCTGGTGGTGGATTTGCGTTCGGGCTAGGGTTAGGGTTAGGGAAAGTCAAGGCTTAGGGCACAGGTGAGGGTACGGAAACGTAGGAGGGTCGGGCTACGTGCCGACGCACGGGTCAGTGCCAGCGTACGGGCCAGGAGTAGGCAACGGCGTAAGGTAAGGTGTAGGGCTGGTGGTGGGTTTCCGTTCCGGGCTAGGGTTAGGGTTAGGGAACGGCAAGGCTTAGGGCACAGGTGAGGGTACGGAGACGTGGGAGGGTCAGGCTACGTGCTGACGCACGGGTCAGTGCCAACGTACGGGTCAGGAGTAGGGTACGGCGTAAGGTAAGGTGTAGGGCTTGTGGTTGATTTCCGTTCCAGGCTAGGGTTAGGGAACGGCAAGGCTTAAGGCACAGGTGAAGGTACGGAAACGTGGGAGGGTCAGGCTACGTGCGGACGCACGGTTCAGTGCCATCGTACGGGCCAGGAATAGGGTACGGCGTAAGGTAAGGTGTAGGGCTGGTGGTGGGTTTCCGTTCCGGGCTAGGGTTAGGGTTAGGGAACGGCAAGGATTAGGGCACAGGTGAGGGTACGGAAACGTGGGAGGGTCAGGCTACGTGCTGACGCACGGGTCAGTGCCAGCGTACGGGCCAGGAGTAGGGTACGGCGTAAGGTAAGGTGTAGGGCTTGTGGTTGATTTCTGTTCCAGGCTAAGGATAGGGTTAGGGAATGGCAAGGCTTAGGGCACAGGTGACAGTAAGGAAACGTGGGAGGGTCGGGCTACGTGCTGACGCACGGGTCAGTGCCAGCGTACGGGCCAGGAGTAGGCAACGGCGTAGGATAAAGTGTAGGGCTGGTGGTGGATTTGCGTTGTGGTCTAAGGTTAGGGTTAGGGAACGGCAAGGCTTAGGGCACAGGTCAGGGTACGGAAACGTGGAAGGTTCAGGCTACGTGCTGTAGCACGGTTCAGTGCCAGCGTACGGGCCAGGAGTAGGGTACGGCGTAGGATAATGTGTAGGGCTGGTGGTGGATTTGCGTTCCGGGCTAGGGTTAGGGTTAGGGAACGGCAAGGCTTAGGGCACAGGTGAGGGTACGGAAACGTGGGGGGGTCGGGCTACGTGCTGACGCATGGGTCAGTGCCAGCGTACGGGTCAGGATTAGGGTACGGCATAAGGTAAGGTGTGGGGCTGGTGGTGGTTTTCCGTTCTGGGCTAGGGTTAGGGTTAGGGAACGGCAAGGCTTAGGGCACAGGTGAGGGGACGGAAACGTGGCAGGGTCAGGCTACGTGCAGACGCACGGGTCAGTGCCAGCGTACGGGCCAGGAGTAGGCAACGGCGTAGGATAAAGTGTAGGTCTGGTGGTGGATTTGCGTTCGGGCTAGGGTTAGGGTTAGGGAACGGCAAGGCTTAGGGCACAGGTGAGGGTACGGAAACGTGGGAGGGTCAGGCTACGTGCCGACGCACGGGTCAGTGCCAGCGTACGGGCCAGGAGTAGGGTACGGCGTAAGGTAAGGTGTAGGGCTGGTGGTGGGTTTCCGTTCCAGGCTAGGGTTAGGGTTAGGGAACGGCAAGGCTTAGGGCACAGGTGAGGGTACGGAGACGTGGGAGGGTCAGGCTACGTGCTGACGCACGGGTCAGTGCCAGCGTACGGGCCAGGAGTAGGCAACGGCGTAGGATAAAGTGTAGGGCTGGTGGTGGATTTGCGTTCGGGCTAGGGTTAGGGTTAGGGAAAGTCAAGGCTTAGGGCACAGGTGAGGGTACGGAAACGTAGGAGGGTCGGGCTACGTGCCGACGCACGGGTCAGTGCCAGCGTACGGGCCAGGAGTAGGCAACGGCGTAAGGTAAGGTGTAGGGCTGGTGGTGGGTTTCCGTTCCGGGCTAGGGTTAGGGTTAGGGAACGGCAAGGCTTAGGGCACAGGTGAGGGTACGGAGACGTGGGAGGGTCAGGCTACGTGCTGACGCACGGGTCAGTGCCAACGTACGGGTCAGGAGTAGGGTACGGCGTAAGGTAAGGTGTAGGGCTTGTGGTTGATTTCCGTTCCAGGCTAGGGTTAGGGAACGGCAAGGCTTAAGGCACAGGTGAAGGTACGGAAACGTGGGAGGGTCAGGCTACGTGCTGATGCACGGGTCAGTGCCAGAGTACAGGCCAGGAGTAGGCAACGGCGTAGGGTAAGGTGTAGGGATGGTGGTGGGTTTCTGTTCCGGGCTAGGGTTAGGGTTAGGGAACGGCAAGGCTTAGGGCACAGGTGAGGGTACGGAAACGTGGGACGGTCAGGCTATGTGCAGACGCACGTGTCTGTGCCAGCGTACGGGCCAGGAGTAGGCAACGGCGTAGGATAAAGTGTACGGCTGGTGGTGGAGTTGCGTTCGGGCTAGGGTTAGGGTTAGGGAACGGCAAGGCTTAGGGCACAGGTGAGGGTACGGAAACGTAGGAGGGTCGGGCTATGTGCCGACGCACGGGTCAGTGCCAGCGTACGGGCCAGGAGTAGGCAACGGCGTAATGTAAGGTGTAGGGCTGGTGGTGGGTTTCCGTTCCGGGCTAGGGTTAGGGTTAGGGAACGGCAAGGCTTAGGGCACAGGTGAGGGTACGGAAACGTGGGAGGGTCGGGCTACGTGCTGACGCACGTGTCAGTGCCAGCGTACGGGCCAGGAGTAGGGTACGGCGTAAGGTATGGTATAGGGTTGTGGTTGATTTCCGTCCCAGGCTAGGGTTAGGGTTAGGGAACGTCAAGGCTTAGGGAACAGGTGAGGGTACGGAAACGTGGGAGGGTCGGGCTACGTGTTGACGCACGGGTCAGTGCCAGCGTCCGGGCCAGGAGTAGGCATCGGCGGAAGATAAAGTGTAGGGCTGGTGGTGGATTTGCGTTGTGAGCTAGGGATAGGGTTAGGGAACGGCAAGGCTTAGGGCACAGGTGAGGGTACGGAAACATGGGAGGGTCGGGCTACATGCTGACACACGCGTCAGTGCCAGCATACGGGCCAGGAGTAGGCAACGGCGTAGGATAAAGTGTAGGGCTGGTGGTGGATTTGCGTTCCGGGCTAGGGTTAGGGTTAGGGAACGGCAAGGCTTAGGGCACAGGTGAGGGTACGGAAACGTGGGAGGGTCAGGCTACGTGCTGACGCACGGGTCAGTGCCAGCGTACGGGTCAGGAGTAGGGTACGGAGTAAGGTAAGGTGTAGGGCTGGTGGTGGGTTTCTATTCCGGGCTAGGTTTAGGGTTAGGGAACGGCAAGGCTTAAGGCACAGGTGAGGTTACGGAAACGTGGGACGGTCAGACTACGTGCAGACGCACGGGTCAGTGCCAGCGTACGGGCCAGGAGTAGGCAACGGCGTAGGATAAAGTGTAGAGCTGGTGGTGGATTTGCGTTCCGGGCTAGGGTTAGGGTTAGGGAACGGCAAGGCTTAGGGCACAGGTGAGGGTACGGAAACGAAGGAGGGTCGGGCTACGTGCTGACGCACGGGTCAGTGCCAGCGTACGGGCCAGGAGTAGGCAACGGCGTAAGGTAAGGTGTAGGGCTGTTGGTTGGTTTCCGTTCCGGGCTAGGGTTAGGGTTAGGGAACGGCAAGGCTTAGGGCACAGGTGAGGGTACGGAAACGTGGGGGGGTCGGGCTACGTGCTGACGCATGGGTCAGTGCCAGCGTATGGGTCAGGAGTAGGGTACGGCATAAGGTAAGGTGTAGGGCTGGTGGTGGTTTTCCGTTCCGGGCTAGGGTTAGGGTTAGGGAACGGCAAGGCTTAGGGCACAGGTGAGGGTACGGAAACGCGGGAGGGTAAGGCTACGTGCTGATGCACGGGTCAGTGCCAGAGTACAGGCCTGGAGTAGGCAACGGCGTAGGGTAAGGTGTAGGGCTGGTGGTGGGTTTCCGTTCCGGGCTAGCGTTAGGGTTAGGGAACGGCAAGGCTTAGGGCACAGGTGAGGGTACGGAAACGTGGGAGGTTCAGGCTACGCGCTGACGCACGGGTCAGTGCCAGCGTACGGGCCAGGAGTAGGGTACGGCGTAAGGTAAGGTGTAGGGCTAGTGGTTGATTTCCGTTCCAGGCAAGCGTTAGGGTTAGGGAACGGCAAGGCTTAGGGCACAGGTGAGGGTACGGAAATGTGGGAGGGTCAGGCTACGTGCTGACGCACGGGTCAGTGGCAGCACACGGGCCAGGAGTAGGCAACGGCGTAGGATAAAGTGTAGGGCTAGTGGTGGATTTGCGTTCTGGGCTAGGGTTAGCGTTAGGGAACGGCAAGGCTTAGGGCACAGGTGAGGGTACGGAAACGCGGAAGGGTAAGGCTACGTGCTGATGCACGGGTCAGTGCCAGAGTACAGTCCAGGAGTAGGCAACGGCGTAGGGTAAGGTGTAGGGCTGGTGGTGGGTTTCCGTTCCGGGCTAGGGTTAGTGTTAGGGAACGGCAAGGCTTAGTGCACAGGTGAGGGTACGGAAACGTGTGAGGGTCAGGCTACGTGCTGACGCACGGGTCAGTGCCAACGTACGGGTCAGGAGTAGGGAACGGCGTAAGGTAAGGTGTAGGGATTGTGGTTGATTTCCGTTCCAGGCTAGGGTTAGGGTTAGAGAACGGCAAGGCTTAAGGCACAGGTGAAGGTACGGAAACGTGGGAGGGTCAGGCTACGTGCTGACGCACGGTTCAGTGCCAGCGTACGGGCCAGGAATAGGGTACGGCGTAAGGTAAGGTGTAGGGCTGGTGGTGGGTTTCCGTTCCGGGCTAGGGTTAGGGTTAGGGAACGGCAAGGCTTAGGGCACAGGTGAGGGTACGGAAACGTGGGAGGGTCGGGCTACGAGCTGACGCACGGGTCAGTGCCAGCGTACGGGCCATGAGTAGGCAACGGTGTAGGATAAAGTGTAGGGCTGGTGGTGGATTTGTGTTCCGGGCTAGGGTTAGGGTTAGGGAACGGCAAGGCTTAGGGCACTGGTCAGGGTACGGAAACTTGGGAGTGTCAGGCTACGTGCTGACGCACGGGTCAGTGCCAGCGTACGGGCCAGGAGTAGGATACGGCGTAAGGTAAGGTGTAGGGCTTGTGGTTGATTTCCGTTCCAGGCTAGGGTTAGGGTTAGGGTACGGCAAGGCTAAGGGCACAGGTGAGAGTACGGAAACGTGGGAGGGTCGGGCTACGTGCTGACGCACGGGTCAGTGCCAGCGTACGGGCCAGGAGTAGGCAACGGCTTAGGATAAAGTGTAGGGCTGGTGGTGGATTTGCATTCTGGGCTAGGGTTAGGTTTAGGGAACGGCAAGGCTTAGGGCACAGGTCAGGGTACGGAAACGCGGGAGGGTAAGGCTACGTGCTGATGCACGGGTCAGTGCCAGAGTACAGGCCAGGAGTAGGCAACGGCGTAGGGTAAGGTGTAGGGCTGGTGGTGGGTTTCCGTTCCGGGCTAGGGTTAGGGTTAGGGAACGGCAAGGCTTAGGGCACAGGTGAGGGTACGGAAACGTGGGACTGTCAGGCTACGTGCAGACGCACATGTCTGTGCCAGCGTACGGGCCAGGAGTAGGCAACGGCGTAGGATAAAGTGTAGGGCTGGTGGTGGATTTGCGTTCGGGCTAGGGTTAGGGTTAGGGAACGGCAAGGCTTAGGGCACAGGTGAGGGTACAGAAACGTAGGAGGGTCGGGCTACGTGCCGACGCACGGGTCAGTGCCAGCGTACGGGCCAGGAGTAGGCAACGGCGTAAGGTAAGGTGTAGGGCTTGTGGTTGATTTCCGTTCCAGGCTAGAGTTAGGGAACGGCAAGGCTTAAGGCACAGGTGAAGGTACGGAAACGTGGGAGGGTCAGGCTACGTGCGGACGCACGGTTCCGTGCCATCGTACGGGCCAGGAATAGGGTACGGTGTAAGGTAAGGTGTAGGGCTGGTGGTGGGTTTCGGTTCCGGGCTAGGGTTAGGGTTAGGGAACGGCAAGGCTTAGGGCACAGGTGAGGGTACGGAAACGTGTGAGGGTCAGGCTACGTGCTGACGCACGGGTCAGTGCCAGCGTACGGGCCAGGAGTAGGGGACGGCGTAAGGTATGGTATAGGGCTTGTGGTTGATTTCCGTCCCAGGCTAGGGTTAGGGTTAGGGAACGTCAAGGCTTAGGGCACAGGTGAGGGTACGGAAACGTGGGAGGGTCGGGCTACGTGCTGACGCACGGAACAGTGCCAGCGTACGGGCCAGGAGTAGGCATCGGCGGAAGATAAAGTGTAGGGCTGGTGGTGGATTTGCGTTGTGAGCTAGGGATTGGGTTAGGGAACGGCAAGGCTTAGGGCACAGGTGTGGGTACGGAAACATGGGAGGGTCGGGCTACGTGCTGACGCACGGGTCAGTGCCAGCATACGGGCCAGGAGTAGGCAACGGCGTAGGATAAAGTGTAGGGCTGGTGGTGGATTTGCGTTCCGGGCCAGGGATAGGGTTAGGGAACGGCAAGGCTTAGGGCACAGGTGAGGGTACGGAAACGTGGGAGGGTCAGGCTACATGCTGACCCACGGGTCAGTGCCAGCGTACGGGTCAGGAGTAGGGTACGGCGTAAGGTAAGGTGTAGGGCTGGTGGTGGGTTTCTATTCCGAGCTAGGTTTAGGGTTAGGGAACGGCAAGGCTTAAGGCACATGTGAGGGTACGGAAACGTGGGACGGTCAGGCTATGTGCAGACGCACGTGTCAGTGCCAGCGTACGGGCCAGGAGTAGGCAACGGCTAGGATAAAGTGTAGGGCTGGTGGTGGATTTGCGTTCTGGGCTAGGGTTAGGGTTAGGGAACGGCAAGGCTTAGGGCACAGGTGAGGGTACGGAAACGTAGGAGGGTCGGGCTACGTGCTGACGCACGGGTCAGTGCCAGCGTACGGGCCAGGAGTAAGCAACGGCGTAAGGTAAGGTGTAGGGCTGGTGGTTGGTTTCCGTTCCGGGCTAGGGTTAGGGTTAGGGAACGGCAAGGCTTAGGGCACAGGTGAGGGTACGGAAACGTGGGGGGGTCGGGCTACGTGCTGACGCAAGGGTCAGTGCCAGCGTACGGGTCAGGAGTAGGGTACGGCATAAGGTAAGGTGTAGGGCTGGTGGTGGTTTTCCGTTCTGGGCTATGGTTAGGGTTAGGGAACGGCAAGGCTTAGGGCACAGGTGAGGGGACGGAAACGTGGCAGGGTCAGGGTACGTGCTGACGCACGGGTCAGTGCCAGCGTACGGGCCAGGAGTAGGCAACGGCGTAGGATAAAGTGTACGGCTGTTGGTGGATTTGCGTTGTGGGCTAGGGTTAGGGTTAGGGAACGGCAAGGCTTAGGGCACAGGTCATGGTACGGAAACGCGGGAGGGTAAGGCTACGTGCTGATGCACGGGTCAGTGCCAGAGTACAGGCCTGGAGTAGGCAACGGCGTACGGTAAGGTGTAGGGCTGGTGGTGGGTTTCTGTTCCGGGCTAGCGTTAGGGTTAGGGAATGGCAAGGCTTAGGGCACAGGTGAGGGTACGGAAACGTGGGAGGGTCATGCTACGCGCTGACGCACGGGTCAGTGCCAGCGTACGGGCCAGGAGTAGGGTACGGCGTAAGGTAAGGTGTAGGGCTTGTGGTTGATTTCTGTTTCAGGCTAGGGTTAGGGTTAGGGAACGGCAAGGCTTAGGGCACAGGTGAGGGTAAGGAAACGTGGGAGGGTCGGGCTACGTGCTGACGCAAGGGTCAGTGGCAGCGTACGGGCCAGGAGTAGGCAACGGCGTAGGATAAAGTGTAGGGCTGGTGGTGGATTTGCGTTCTGGGCAAGGGTTAGCCTTAGGGAACGGCAAGGCTTAGGGCACAGGTGAAGGTACGGAAACGCGGAAGGGTAAGGCTACGTGCTGATGCACGGGTCAGTGCCAGAGTACAGGCCAGGAGTAGGCAACGGCGTAGGGTAAGGTGTAGGGCTGGTGGTGGGTTTCCGTTCAGGACTAGGGTTAGGGTTAGGGAATGGCAAGGCTTAGGGCACAGGTGAGGGTACGGAAACCTGGGAGGGTCAGGCTACATGCTGACGCATGGGTCAGTGCCAGCGTACAGGCCAGGAGTAGGCAACGACGTAAGGTAAGGTGTAGGGCTGGTGGTGGGTTTCCGTTCCGGGCTAGGGTTAGGGTTAGGGAACGGCAAGGCTTAGTGCACAGGTGAGGGTACGGAAACGTGTGAGGGTCAGGCTACGTGCTGACGCACGGGTCAGTGCCAACGTACGGGTCAGGAGTAGGGTACGGCGTAAGGTAAGGTGTAGGGCTTCTGGTTGATTTCCGTTCCAGGCTAGGGTTAGGGTTGGGAACGGCAAGGCTTAAGGCACAGGTGAAGGTACGGAAACGTGGGAGGGTCAGGCTACGTGCTGACGCACGGTTCAGTGCCAGCGTACGGGCCAGGAATAGGGTACGGCGTAAGGTAAGGTGTAGGGCTGGTGGTGGGTTTCCGTTCCGGTCTAGGGATAGGGTTAGGGAACGGCAAGGCTTAGGGCAGAGGTGAGGGTACGGAAACGTGGGAGGGTCGGGCTACGTGCTGACGCACGGGTCAGTGCCAGCGTACGGGCCAGGAGTAGGCAACGGTGTAGGATAAAGTGTAGGGCTGGTGGTGGATTTGCGTTCCGGGCTAGGGTTAGAGTTAGGGAACGGCAAGGCTTAGGGCACAGGTCAGGGTACGGAAACGTGGGAGGGTCAGGCTACGTGCTGACGCACGGGTCAGTGCCAGCGTACGGGCCAGGAGTAGGATACGGCGTAAGGTAAGGTGTAGGGCTTGTGGTTGATTTCCGTTCCAGGCTAGGGTTAGCGTTAGGGAACGGCAAGGCTAAGGGCACAGGTGAGGGTACAGAAACGTGGGAGGGTCGGGCTACGTGCTGACGCACGAGTCAGTGTCAGCGTAAGGGTCAGGAGTACGGTACGGCATAAGGTAAGGTTTAGGGTTGGTGGTGGGTTTCCGTTCCGGGCTAGGGTTAGGGTTAGGGAACGGCAAGGCTTAGGGCACAGGTGAGGGTACGGAAACGTGGGAGGGTCGGGCTACGTGCTGACGCACGGGTCAGTGCCAGCGTAGGGGCCAGGAGTAGGCAACGGCGTAGGATAAAGTGTAGGGCTGGTGGTGGATTTGCATTCTGGGCTAGGGTTAGGTTTAGGGAACGGCAAGGCTTAGGGCACAGGTCATGGTACGGAAACGCGGGAGGGTAAGGCTACGTGCTGATGCACGGGTCAGTGCCAGAGTACAGGCCAGGAGTAGGCAACGGCGTAGGGTAATGTGTAGGGCTGGTGGTGGGTTTCCGTTCCGGGCTAGCGTTAGGGTTAGGGAACGGCAAGGCTTAGGGCACAGGTGAGGGTACGGAAACGTGGGAGGATCAGTCTACGTGCTGACGCACGGGTCAGTGCCAACGTACGGGTCAGGAGTAGGGTACGGCATAAGGTAAGGTGTAGGGCTTGTGGTTGATTTCCGTTCCAGGCTAGGATTAGGGAACGGCAAGGCTTAGGGCACAGGTGAAGGTACGGAAAAGTGGGAGGGTCAGGCTACGTGCGGACGCACGGTTCAGTGCCATCGTACGGGCCAGGAATAGGGTACGGCGTAATGTAAGGTGTTGGGCTGGTGGTGGGTTTCCGTTCCGGGCTAGGGTTAGTGTTAGGGAACGGCAAGGCTTAGGGCACAGGTGAGGGTACGGAAACGTGGGAGGGTCAGGCTACGTGCTGACGCACGGGTCAGTGCCAGCGTACGGGCCAGGAGTAGGGTACGGCGTAAGGTAAGGTGTAGGGCTTGTGGTTCATTTCCGTTCAAGGCTAGGGTTAGGGTTAGGGAACGGCAAGGCTTAGGGCAGAGGTGAGGGTACGGAAACGTGGGAGGGTCGGGGTACGTGCTGACGCCCGGGTCAGTGCCTGCGTACGGGCCAGGAGTAGGCAACGGCGTAGGATAAAGTGTAGGGCTGGTGGTGGACTTGCGTTGTGGGCTAGGGTTAGGGTTAGGGAACGGCAAGGCTTAGGGCACAGGTGAGGGTATGGAAACGCGGGAGGGTAAGGCTACGTGCTGATGCACGGCTCAGTGCCAGAGTACAGGCCAGGAGTAGGCAACGGCGTAGGGTAAGGTGTAGGGCTGGTGGTGGGTTTCCGTTCCGGGCTAGGGTTAGGGTTAGGGAACGGCAAGGCTTAGGGCACAGGTGAGGGTACGGAAACGTAGGAGGGTCGGGCTACGTGCCGACGCACGGGTCAGTGCCAGCGTATGGGCCAGGAATAGGGTACGGTGTAAGGTAAGGTGTAGGGCTGGTGGTGGTTTTCCGTTCTGGGCTAGGGTTAGGGTTAGGGAACGGCAAGGCTTAGGGCACAAATGAGAGGACGGAAACGTGGCAGGGTCAGGCTACGTGCTGATGCACGGGTCTGTGCCAGCGTACGGGCCAGGAGTAGCTAACGGCGTAGAATAAAGTGTAGGGCTGGTGGTGGATTTGCGTTCTGGGCTAGGGTTAGGGTTAGGGAACGGCAAGGCTTAGGGCACAGGGGCGGGTACGGAAACGCGGGAGGGTAAGGCTACGTGCTGTTGCACGGGTCAGTGCCAGAGAACAGGCCAGGAGTAGGCAACGGCGTAGGGTAAGGTGTAGGGCTGGTGGTGGGTTTCCGTTCCGGGCTAGGGTTAGGGTTAGGGAATGGCAAGGCTTAGGGCACATATGAGGGTACGGAAACCTGGGAGGGTCAGGCTACGTGCTGACGCATGGGTCAGTGCCAGCGTACGGGCCAGGAGTAGGCAACGACATAAGGTAAGGTGTAGGGCTGGTGGTGGGCTTCCGTTCCGGGCTAGGGTTAGGGTTAGGGAACGGCAAGGCTTAGGGCACAGGTGAGGGTACGGAAACGTGGGAGGGTCAGGCTACGTGCTGACGCACGGGTCAGTGCCAACGTACGGGTCAGGAGTAAGGTACGGCGAAAGGTAAGGTGTAGGGCTGGTGGTGGGTTTCTATTCAGGGCTAGGGTTAGGGTTAGGGAACCGTAAGGCTTAGGGCACAGGTGAGGGTACGGAAACGTGGGAGGGTCAGGCTACGTGCTGACGCACGGGTCAGTGCCAGCGTACGGGCCAGGAATAGGGTACGGCGTAAGGTAAGGTGTAGGGCTGGTGGTGGGTTTCCGTTCCGGGCTAGCGTTAGGGTTAGGGAACGGCAAGGCTTAGGGCACAGGTGAGGGTACGGAAACGTGGGAGGGTCAGGCTACGTGCTGACGCACGGGTCAGTGCCAGCGTACGGGCCAGGAGTAGGGTACGGCGTAAGGTAAGGTGTAGGGCTTGTGGTTGATTTCCGTTCCTGGCTAGGGTTAGGGTTAGGGAACGGCAAGGCTTAGGGCACAGGTGAGGGTACGGAAACGTGGGAGGGTCGGGCTACGTGATGACGCACGGGTCAGTGCCAGCGTACGGGCCAGGAGTAGGCAACGGCGTAGGATAAAGTGTAGGGCTGGTGGTGGATTTGCGTTCCGGGCTAGGGTTAGGGTTAGGGAACGGCAAGGCTTAGGGCACAGGTCAGGGTACGGAAACGTGGGAGGGTCAGGCTACGTGCTGACGCACGGGTCAGTGCCAGCGTACGGTTCAGGAGTAGGGTACGGCGTAAGGTAAGGTGTAGGGCTGGTGGTGGGTTTCTATTCCGGGCTAGGGTTAGGGTTAGGGAACGGCAAGGCTTAGGGCACAGGTGAGGGTACGGAAACGTGGGAGGGTCAGTCTACGTGCTGACGCACGGTTCAGTGCCAGCGTATGGGCCAGGAATAGGGTACGGTGTAAGGTAAGGTGTAGGGCTGGTGGTGGGTTTCCGTTCCGGGCTAGGGTTAGGGTTAGGGAACGGCAAGGCTTAGGGCACAGGTGAGGGTATGGAAACGTGGGAGGGTCAGGCTACGTGCTGACGCACGGGTCTGTGCCAGCGTACGGGCCAGGAGTAGGGTACGGCGTAAGGTAAGGTGTAAGGCTTGTGGTTGATTTCCGTTCCAGGCTAGGGTTAGGGTTAGGGAACAGCAAGGATTAGGGCACAGGTGAGGGTTCGGAAACGTGGGAGGGTCGGGCTACGTGCTGACGCACGGGTCAGTGCCAGGGTACGGGACAGCAGTAGGCAACGGCGTAGGATAAAGTGTAGGGCTGGTGGTGGATTTGCGTTGTGGGCTAGGGTTAGGGTTAGGGAACGGCAAAGCTTAGGGCACAGGTCAGGGTACGGAAACGCGGGAGGTTAAGGCTACGTGCTGATGCACGGGTCAGTGCCAGAGTACAGGCCAGGAGTAGGCAACGGCGTAGGGTAAGGTGTAGGGCTGGTGGTGGGTTTCCGTTCCGGGCTAGCGTTAGGGATAGGGAACGGCAAGGCTTAGGGCACAGGTGAGGGTACGGATACGTGGGAGGGTCAGGCTACGTGCTGACGCACGGGTCAGTGCCAGCGTAAGGGCCAGGAGTAGGGTACGGCGTAAGGTAAGGTGTAGGGCTTGTGGTTGATTTCCGTTTCAGGCTAGGGTTAGGGTTAGGGAACGGCAAGGCTTAGGGCACAGGTGAGGGTACGGAAACGTGGGAGGGTCGGGCTACGTGCTGACGCACGGGTCAGTGCCAGCCTACGGGCCAGGAGTAGGCAACGGCGTAGGATAAAGTGTAGGGCTGGGGGTGGATTTGCGTTCTGGGCTAGGGTTAGGGTTAGGGAACGGCAAGGCTTAGGGCACAGGTGAGGGTACGGAAACGCGGGAGGGTAAGGCTACGTGCTGATGCACGGGTCAGTGCCAGAGTACAGGCCAGGAGTAGGCAACGGCGTAGGGTAAGGTGTAGGGCTGGTGGTGGGTTTCCGTTCCGGGCTAGGGTTAGGGATAGGGAACGGCAAGGCTTAGGGCACAGGTGAGGGTACGGAAACGTGGGAGGGTCAGGCTACGTGCTAACGCCTGGGTCAGTGCCAGCGTACGGGCCAGGAGTAGGCAACGACGTAAGGTAAGGTGTAGGGCTGGTGGTTGGTTTCCGTTCCAGGGTAGGGTTAGCGTTAGGGAACGGCAAGGCTTAGGGCACAGGTGAGGGTACGGAAACGTGGGAGGGTCGGGCTACGTTCTGACGCACGGGTCAGTGCCATCGTACGGGCCGGGAGTAGGCAACGGCGTAGGATAAAGTGTAGGGCTGTTGGTGTATTTGCGTTGTGGGCTAGGGTTAGGGTTAGGGAACGGCAAGGCTTAGGGCACAGGTCATGGTACGGAAACGCAGGAGGGTAAGGCTACGTGCTGATGCACGGGTCAGTGCCAGAGTACAGGCCTGGAGTAGGCAACGGCGTAGGGTAAGGTGTAGGGCTGGTGGTGGTTTTCCGTTCCGGGCTAGCGTTAGGGTTAGGGAACGGCAAGGCTTAGGGCACAGGTGAGGGTATGGAAACGTGGGAGGGTGAGGCTACGCGCTGACGCACGGGTCAGTGCCAGTGTACGGGCCAGGAGTAGGGTACGGCGTAAGGTAAGGTGTAGCGCTTGTGGTTGATTTCCGTTTCAGGCTAGGGTTAGGGTTAGGGAACGGCAAGGCTTAGGGCACAGGTGAGGGTACGGAAACGTGGGAGGGTCGGGCTACGTGCTGACGCACGGGTCAGTGGCAGCGTACGGGCCAGGAGTAGGAAACGGCGTAGGATAAAGTGTAGGGCTGGTGGTGGATTTGCGTTCTGGGCTAGGGTTAGCGTTAGGGAACGGCAAGGCTTAGGGCACAGGTGAGGGTACGGAAACGCGGAAGGGTAAGGCTACGTGCTGATGCACGAGTCAGTGCCACAGTACAGGACAGGAGTAGGCAACGGCGTAGTGTAAGGTGTAGGGCTGGTGGTGGGTTTCCGTTCCGTGCTAGGGTTAGGGTTAGGGAACGGCAAGGCTTAGGGCACAGGTGAGGGTACGGAAACGTGGGAGGGTCGGGCTACGTGCTGACGCACGGGTCAGTGCCAGCGTACGGGCCAGGAGTAGGCAACGGCGTAGGATAAAGTGTAGGGCTGGTGGTGGACTTGCGTTGTGGGCTAGGGTTAGGGTTAGGGAACGGCAAGGCTTAGGGCACAGGTCAGGGTACGGAAACGCGGGAGCGTAAGGCTACGTGCTAATGCACGGGTCAGTGCCAGACTACAGGCCAGGAGAAGGCAACGGCGTAGGGTAAGGTGTAGGGCTGGTGGTGGGTTTCCGTTCAGGGCTAGGGTTAGGGTTAGGGAACGGCAAGGCTTAGGGCACAGGTGAGGGTACGGAAACGTGGGAGGGTCGGGCTACGTGCTGACGCCCGTGTCAGTGCCAGCGTACGAGCCAGGAGTAGGCAACGGCGTAGGATAAAGTGTAGGGCTGGTGGTGGATTTCCGTTGTGGGCTAAGGTTAGGGTTAGGGAACGGCAAGGCTTAGGGCACAGGTCAGGGTACGGAAACGCGGGTGGGTAAGGCTACGTGCTGATGCACGGGTCAGTGCCAGCGTACTGGTCAGGAGTAAGGTACGGCGAAAGGTAAGGTGTAGGGCTGGTGGTGGGTTTCTATTCAGGGCTAGGGTTAGGGTTAGGGGACGGTAAGGCTTAGGGCACAGGTGACGGTACGGAAACGTGGGAAGGTCACGCTACGTGCTGACGCACGGTTCAGTGCCAGCGTACGGGCGAGGAATAGGGTACGGCGTAAGGTAAGGTGTAGGGCTGGTGGTGGGTTTCCGTTCCGCGCTAGGGTTAGGGTTAGGGAACGGAAAGGCTTAGGGCACAGGTGATGGTACGGAAACGTGGGAGGGTCAGGCTACGTGCTGACGCAAGGGTCAGTGCCAGCGTACGGGCCAGGAGTAGGGTACGGCGTAAGGTATGGTGTAGGGCTTGTGGTTGATTTCCGTTCCAGGCTAGGGTTAGGGTTAGGGAATGGCAAGGCTTAGGGCAGAGGTGAGGGTACGGCAACGCGGGAGGGTAAGGCTACGTGCTGATGCACGGGTCAGTGCCAGAGTACAGGCCAGGAGTAGGCAACGGCGTAGGGTAAAGTGTAGGGCTGGTGGTGGGTTTCCGTTCCGGGCTAGGGTTAGGGTTAGGGAACAGCAAGGCTTAGGGCACAGGTGAGGGTACGGAAACGTGGGAGCTTCAGGCTACGTGCTGAAGCACGTGTCAGTGCCAGCATACGGGCGAGGAGTAGGCAACGGCGTAGGATAAAGTGTAGGGCTGGTGGTGGATTTGCGTTCCGGGATAGGGTTAGGGTTAGGGAACGGCAAGGCTTAGGCACAGGTGAGGGTACGGAAACGTGGGAGGGTCAGGCTACGTCCTGACGCACGGGTCAGTGCCAGCGTACCGTCCAGGAGTAGGGTACGGCGTAAGGTAAGGTGTAGGGCTTGTGGTTGATTTCCGTTCCAGGCTAGGGTTAGGGTTAGGGAACGGCAAGGCTTAGGGCACAGGTGAGTGTACGGAAACGTGGTAGGGTCGGGCTTCGTGATGACGCACGGGTCAGTGCCAGCGTATGGGCCAGTAGTAGGCAACGGCGTAGGATAAAGTGTAGGGCTGGTGGTGGATTTCCGTTGTGGGCTAAGGTTAGGGTTAGGGAACGGCAAGGCTTAGGGCACAGGTCAGGGTACGGAAACGCGGGTGGGTAAGGCTACGTGCTGATGCACGGGTCAGTGCCAGAGTACAGGCCAGGAGTAGGCAACGGCGTAGGGTAAGGTGTAGGGCTGGTGGTGGGTTTCCGTTCCGGGCTAGCGTTAGGCTTAGGGAACGGCAAGGCTTAGGGCACAGGTGAGGGTACGGAAACGTGGGAAGGTCAGGCTACGTGCTGACGCACGGTTCAGTGCCAGCGTACGGGCGAGGAATAGGGTACGGCGTAAGGTACGGTGTAGGGCTGGTGGTGGGTTTCCGTTCCGGGCTAGGGTTAGGGTTAGGGAACGGAAAGGCTTAGGGCACATGTGAGGGTACGGAAACGTGGGAGGGTCAGGCTACGTCCTGACGCACGGGTCAGTGCCAGCGTACCGTCCAGGAGTAGGGTACGGCGTAAGGTAAGGTGTAGGGCTTGTGGTTGATTTCCGTTCCAGGCTAGGGTTAGGGTTAGGGAACGGCAAGGCTTAGGGCACAGGTGAGTGTACGGAAACGTGGTAGGGTCGGGCTTCGTGATGACGCACGGGTCAGTGCCAGCGTATGGGCCAGTAGTAGGCAACGGCGTAGGATAAAGTGTAGGGCTGGTGGTGGATTTGCGTTCCGGGCTAGGGTTAGGGTTAGGGAATGGCAAGGCTTAGGGCACAGGTCAGGGTACGGAAACGCGGGCGTGTAAGGCTACGTGCTGATGCACGGGTCAGTGCCAGAGTACAGGCCAGGAGTAGGCAACGGCGTAGGGTAAGGTGTAGGGCTGGTGGTGGGTTTCCGTTCCGGGCTAGGGTTAGGGTTAGGGAACGGCAAGGCTTAGGGCACAGGTGAGGGTACGGAAACGTGGGAGGTTCAGGCTACGTGCTGAAGCACGGGTCAGTGCCAGCGTACGGGCCAGGAGTAGGCAACGGCGTAGGATAAAGTGTAGGGCTGGTGGGGGATTTGCGTTCCGGGCTAGGGTTAGGGTTAGGGAACGGCAAGGCTTAGGGCACAAGTCATGGTACGGAAACGTGGGAGGGTCAGGCTACGTGCTGACACACGTGTCAGTGCCAGCGTACGGGTCAGGCGTAGGGTACGGCGAAAGGTAAGGTGTAGGGCTGGTGGTGGGTTTCTATTCCGGGCTAGGTTTAGGGTTAGGGAACGGCAAGGCTTAGGGTACAGGTGAGGGTACCAAAACGTGGGAGGGTCAGGCTATGTGCTGACGCACGGTTCAGTGCCAGCGTATGGGCCAGGAATAGGGTACGGCGTAAGGTAAGGTGTAGGGCTGGTGGTGGGTTTCCGTTCCGCGCTAGGGTTAGGGTTAGGGAACGGCAAGGCTTAGGGCACAAGTGAGGGTACGGAAACGTGGGAAGTTCAGGCTACGTGCTGAAGCACCGGTCAGTGCCAGCGTACGGGCCAGGAGTAGGCAACGGCGTAGGATAAAGTGTAGGGCTGGTGGTGGATTTGCGTTCCGGGCTAGGGTTAGGGTTAGGGAACGGCAAGGCTTAGGGCACAGGTCAGGGTACGGAAACGTGGGAGGGTCAGTCTACGTGCTGACGCACGGGTCAGTGCCAGCGTACGGTTCAGGAGTAGGGTACGGCGTAAGGTAAGGTGTAGGGCTGGTGGTGGGTTTCTATTCCGGGCTAGGGTTAGGGTTAGGGAACGGCAAGGCTTAGGGCACAGGTGAGGTTACGGAAACGTGGGAGGGTCAGTCTACGTGCTGACGCACGGTTCAGTGCCAGCGTACGGGCCAGGAATAGGGTACGGTGTAAGGTAAGGTGTAGGGCTGGTGGTGGGTTTCCGTTCCGGGCTAGGGTTAGGGTTAGGGAACGGCAAGGCTTAGGGCACAGGTGAGGGTATGGAAACGTGGGAGGGTCAGGCTACGTGCTGACGCACGGGTCAGTGCCAGCGTAAGGGCCAGGAGTAGGGTACGGCGTAAGGTAAGGTGTAGGGCTTGTGGTTGATTTCCGTTTCAGGCTAGGGTTAGGGTTAGGGAACGGCAAGGCTTAGGGCACAGGTGAGGGTACGGAAACGTGGGAGGGTCGGGCTACGTGCTGACGCACGGGTCAGTGCCAGCCTACGGGCCAGGAGTAGGCAACGGCGTAGGATAAAGTGTAGGGCTGGGGGTGGATTTGCATTCTGGGCTAGGGTTAGGGTTAGGGAACGGCAAGGCTTAGGGCACAGGTGAGGGTACGGAAACGCGGGAGGGTAAGGCTACGTGCTGATGCACGGGTCAGTGCCAGAGTACAGGCCAGGAGTAGGCAACGGCGTAGGGTAAGGTGTAGGGCTGGTGGTGGGTTTCCGTTCCGGGCTAGGGTTAGGGTTAGGGAACGGCAAGGCTTAGGGCACAGGTGAGGGTACGGAAACGTGGGAGGGTCAGGCTACGTGCTAACGCATGGGTCAGTGCCAGCGTACGGGCCAGGAGTAGGCAACGACGTAAGGTAAGGTGTAGCGCTTGTGGTTGATTTCCGTTTCAGGCTAGGGTTAGGGTTAGGGAACGGCAAGGCTTAGGGCACAGGTGAGGGTACGGAAACGTGGGAGGGTCGGGCTACGTGCTGACGCACGGGTCAGTGGCAGCGTACGGGCCAGGAGTAGGCAACGGCGTAGGATAAAGTGTAGGGCTGGTGGTGGATTTGCGTTCTGGGCTAGGGTTAGCGTTAGGGAACGGCAAGGCTTAGGGCACAGGTGAGGGTACGGAAACGCGGAAGGGTAAGGCTACGTGCTGATGCACGGGTCAGTGCCAGACTACAGGCCAGGAGTAGGCAACGGCGTAGTGTAAGGTGTAGGGCTGGTGGTGGGTTTCCGTTCCGGGCTAGGGTTAGGGTTAGGGAACGGCAAGGCTTAGGGCACAGGTGAGGGTACGGAAACGTGGGAGTGTCGGGCTACGTGCTGACGCACGGGTCAGTGCCAGCGTACGGGCCAGGAGTAGGCAACGGCGTAGGATAAAGTGTAGGGCTGGTGGTGGACTTGCGTTGTGGGCTAGGGTTAGGGTTAGGGAACGGCAAGGCTTAGGGCACAGGTCAGGGTACGGAAACGCGGGAGGGTAAGGCTACGTGCTAATGCACGGGTCAGTGCCAGACTACAGGCCAGGAGTAGGCAACGGCGTAGGGTATGGTGTAGGGCTGGTGGTGGGTTTCCGTTCAGGGCTAGGGTTAGGGTTAGGGAACGGCAAGGCTTAGGGCACAGGTGAGGGTTCGGAAACGTGGGAGGGTCGGGCTACGTGCTGACGCCCGTGTCAGTGCCAGCGTACGAGCCAGGAGTAGGCAACGGTGTAGGATAAAGTGTAGGGCTGGTGGTGGATTTGCGTTCCGGGCTAGGGTTAGGGTTAGGGAACGGCAAGGCTTAGGGCACAGGTGAGGGTACGGAAACGTAGGAGGGTCAGGCTACGTGCTGACGCACCGGTCAGTGCCAGCGTACTGGTCAGGAGTAAGGTACGGCGAAAGGTAAGGTGTACGGCTGGTGGTGGGTTTCTATTCAGGGCTAGGGTTAGGGTTAGGGGACGGTAAGGCTTAGGGCACAGGTGACGGTAAGGAAACGTGGGAAGGTCACGCTACGTGCTGACGCATGGTTCAGTGCCAGCGTACGGGCGAGGAATAGGGTACGGCGTAAGGTAAGGTGTAGGGCTGGTGGTGGGTTTGCATTGTGGGCTAGGGTTAGGGTTAGGGAACGGCAAGGCTTAGGGCACAGGTGAGGGTACGGAAACGCGGGAGGATAAGGCTACGTGCTGATGCACGGGTCAGTGCCAGAGTACAGGCCTGGAGTAGGCAACGGCGTAGGGTAAGGTGTAGGGCTGGTGGTGGGTTTCCGTTCCGGGCTAGCGTTAGGGTTAGGGAACGGCAAGGCTTAGGGCACAGGTGAGGGTACGGAAACGTGGGAGGGTCAGGCTACGCGCTGACGCACGGGTCAGTGCCAGCGTACGGGCCAGGAGTAGGGTACGGCATAAGGTAAGGTGTAGGGCTTGTGGTTGATTTCCGTTCCAGGCAAGGGTTAGGGTTAGGGAACGGCAAGGCTTAGGGCACAGGTGAGGGTACGGAAACGTGGGAGGGTCGGGCTACGTGCTGACGCACGGGTCAGTGGCAGCGTACGGGCCAGGAGTAGGCAACGGCGTAGGATAAAGTGTAGGGCTGGTGGTGGATTTGCGTTCTGGGCTAGGGTTAGCGTTAGGGAACAGCAAGGCTTAGGGCACAGGTGAGGGTACGGAAACGCGGAAGGCTAAGGCTACGTGCTGATGCACGGGTCAGTGCCAGAGTACAGGCCAGGAGTAGGCAACGGCGTAGGGTAAGGTGTAGGGCTGGTGGTGGGTTTCCGTTCCGGGCTAGGGTTAGTGTTAGGGAACGGCAAGGCTTAGGGCACAGGTGAGGGTACGGAAACGTGTGAGGGTCAGGCTACGTGCTGACGCACGAGTCAGTGCCAACGTACGGGTCAGGAGTAGGGTACGGCGTAAGGTAAGGTGTAGGGATTGTGGTTGATTTCCGTTCCAGGCTAGGGTTAGGTTTAGGGAACGGCAAGGCTTAAGGCACAGGTGAATGTACGGAAACGTGGGAGGGACAGGCTACGTGCTGACGCACGGTTCAGTGCCAGCGTACGGGCCAGGAATAGGGTACGGCGTAAGGTAAGGTGTAGGGCTGGTGGTGGGTTTCCGTTCCGGGCTAGGGTTAGGGTTAGGGAACGGCAAGGCTTAACGCACATGTGAGGGTACGGAAACGTGGGACGGTCAGGCTACGTGCAGACGCACGTGTCAGTGCCAGCGTACGGGCCAGGAGTAGGCAACGGCGTAGGATAAAGTGTAGGGCTGGTGGTGGATTTGCGTTCCGGGCTAGGGTTAGGGTTAGGGAACGGCAAGGCTTAGGGCACAGGTGAGGGTACGGAAACGTAGGAGGGTCGGGCTACGTGCTGACGCACGGGTCAGTGCCAGCGTACGGGCCAGGAGTAGGCAACGGCGTAAGGTAAGGTGTAGGGCTGGTGGTTGGTTACTGTTCCGGGCTAGGGTTAGGGTTAGGGAACGGCAAGGCTTAGGGCACAGGTGAGGGTACGGAAACGTGGGGGGGTCGGGCTACGTACTGACGCATGTGTCAGTGCCAGCGTACGGGCCAGGAGTAGGCAACGGCGTAGGATAAAGTGTAGGGCTGGTGGTGGATTTGCATTCTGGGCTAGGGTTAGGTTTAGGAAACGGCAAGGCGTAGGGCACAGGTCAGGGTACCGAAATGCGGGAGGGTAAGGCTACGTGCTGATGCACGGGTCAGTGCCAGAGTACAGGCCAGGAGTAGGCAACGGCGTAGGGTAAGGTGTAGGGCTGGTGGTGGGTTTCCGTTCCGGGCTAGGGTTAGGGTTAGGGAACGGCAAGGCTTAGGGCACAGGTTAGGGTACGGAAACGTGGGACGGTCAGTCTACGTGCAGACGCACGTGTCTGTGCCAGCGTACGGGTCAGGAGTAGGCAACGGCGTAGGATAAAGTGTAGGGCTGGTGGTGGATTTGCGTTCGGGCTAGGTTTAGGGTTAGGGAACGGCAAGGCTTAGGGCACAGGTGAGGGTACGGAAACGTAGCAGGGTCGGGCTACGTGCCGACGCACGGGTCAGTGCCAGCGTACGGGCCAGGAGTAGGCAACGGCGTAAGGTAAGGTGTAGGGCTGGTGGTGGGTTTCCGTTCCGGGCTAGGGTTAGGGTTAGGGAACGGCAAGGCTTAGGGCACAGGTGAGGGTACGGAGACGTGGGAGGGTCAGGCTACGTGCTGACGCACGGGTCAGTGCCAATGTATGGGTTAGGAGTAGGGTACGGCGTATGGTAAGGTGTAGGGCTTGTGGTTGATTTCCGTTCCAGGCTAGGGTTAGGGAACGGCAAGGCTTAAGGCACAGGTGAAGGTATGGAAACGTGGGAGGGTCAGGCTACGTGCGGACGCACGGTTCAGTGCCATCGTACGGGCCAGGAATAGGGTACGGCGTAAGGTAAGTTGTAGGGCTGGTGGTGGATTTCCGTTCCGGGCTAGGGTTAGGGTTAGGGAACGGCAAGGCTTAGGGCACAGGTGAGGGTACGGAAACGTGGGAGGGTCAGGCTACGTGCTGACGCATGGGTCAGTGCCAGCGTACGGGCCAGGAGTAGGGTACGGCGTAAGGTAAGGTGTAGGGCTTGTGGTTGATTTCTGTTCCAGGCTAGGGTTAGGGTTAGGGAACGGCAAGGCTTAGGGCACAGGTGACAGTAAGGAAACGTGGGAGGGTCGGGCTACGTGCTGACGCACGGGTCAGTGCCAGCGTACGGGCCAGGAGTAGGCAACGGCGTAGGATAAAGTGTAGGGCTGGTGGTGGATTTGCGTTGTGGTCTAGGGTTAGGGTTAGGGAACGGCAAGGCTTAGGGCACAGGTCAGGGTACGGAAACGTGGGAGGTTCAGGCTACGTGCTGTAGCACGGTTCAGTGCCAGCGTACGGGCCAGGAGTAGGGTACGGCGTAGGATAATGTGTAGGGCTGGTGGTGGATTTGCGTTCCGGGCTAGGGTTAGGGTTAGGGAACGGCAAGGCTTAGGGCACAGGTGAGGGTACGGAAACGTGGGGGGGTCGGGCTACGTGCTGACGCATGGGTCAGTGCCAGCGTACGGGTCAGGATTAGGGTACGGCATAAGGTAAGGTGTGGGGCTGGTGGTGGTTTTCCGTTCTGGGCTAGGGTTAGGGTTAGGGAACGGCAAGGCTTAGGGCACAGGTGAGGGTACGGAAACGTGGGAGGATCAGTCTACGTGCTGACGCACGGGTCAGTGCCAACGTACGGGTCAGGAGTAGGGTACGGCCTAAGGTAAGGTGTAGGGCTTGTGGTTGATTTCCGTTCCAGGCTAGGATTAGGGAACGGCAAGGCTTAGGGCACAGGTGAAGGTACGGAAAAGTGGGAGGGTCAGGCTACGTGCGGACGCACGGTTCAGTGCCATCGTACGGGCCAGGAATAGGGTACGGCGTAATGTAAGGTGTTGGGCTGGTGGTGGGTTTCCGTTCCGGGCTAGGGTTAGTGTTAGGGAACGGCAAGGCTTAGGGCACAGGTGAGGGTACGGAAACGTGGGAGGGTCAGGCTACGTGCTGACGCACGGGTCAGTGCCAGCGTACGGGCCAGGAGTAGGGTACGGCATAAGGTAAGGTGTAGGGCTTGTGGTTCATTTCCGTTCAAGGCTAGGGTTAGGGTTAGGGAACGGCAAGGCTTAGGGCAGAGGTGAGGGTACGGAAACGTGGGAGGGTCGGGGTACGTGCTGACGCCCGGGTCAGTGCCTGCGTACGGGCCAGGAGTAGGCAACGGCGTAGGATAAAGTGTAGGGCTGGTGGTGGACTTGCGTTGTGGGCTAGGGTTAGGGTTAGGGAACGGCAAGGCTTAGGGCACAGGTGAGGGTATGGAAACGCGGGAGGGTAAGGCTACGTGCTGATGCACGGCTCAGTGCCAGAGTACAGGCCAGGAGTAGGCAACGGCGTAGGGTAAGGTGTAGGGCTGGTGGTGGGTTTCCGTTCCGGGCTAGGGTTAGGGTTAGGGAACGGCAAGGCTTAGGGCACAGGTGAGGGTACGGAAACGTAGGAGGGTCGGGCTACGTGCCGACGCACGGGTCAGTGCCAGCGTATGGGCCAGGAATAGGGTACGGTGTAAGGTAAGGTGTAGGGCTGGTGGTGGTTTTCCGTTCTGGGCTAGGGTTAGGGTTAGGGAACGGCAAGGCTTAGGGCACAAATGAGAGGACGGAAACGTGGCAGGGTCAGGCTACGTGCTGATGCACGGGTCTGTGCCAGCGTACGGGCCAGGAGTAGCTAACGGCGTAGAATAAAGTGTAGGGCTGGTGGTGGATTTGCGTTCTGGGCTAGGGTTAGGGTTAGGGAACGGCAAGGCTTAGGGCACAGGGGCGGGTACGGAAACGCGGGAGGGTAAGGCTACGTGCTGTTGCACGGGTCAGTGCCAGAGAACAGGCCAGGAGTAGGCAACGGCGTAGGGTAAGGTGTAGGGCTGGTGGTGGGTTTCCGTTCCGGGCTAGGGTTAGGGTTAGGGAATGGCAAGGCTTAGGGCACATATGAGGGTACGGAAACCTGGGAGGGTCAGGCTACGTGCTGACGCATGGGTCAGTGCCAGCGTACGGGCCAGGAGTAGGCAACGACATAAGGTAAGGTGTAGGGCTGGTGGTGGGCTTCCGTTCCGGGCTAGGGTTAGGGTTAGGGAACGGCAAGGCTTAGTGCACAGGTGAGGGTACGGAAACGTGGGAGGGTCAGGCTACGTGCTGACGCACGGGTCAGTGCCAACGTACGGGTCAGGAGTAAGGTACAGCGAAAGGTAAGGTGTAGGGCTGGTGGTGGGTTTCTATTCAGGGCTAGGGTTAGGGTTAGGGAACCGTAAGGCTTAGGGCACAGGTGAGGGTACGGAAACGTGGGAGGGTCAGGCTACGTGCTGACGCACGGGTCAGTGCCAGCGTACGGGCCAGGAATAGGGTACGGCGTAAGGTAAGGTGTAGGGCTGGTGGTGGGTTTCCGTTCCGGGCTAGCGTTAGGGTTAGGGAACGGCAAGGCTTAGGGCACAGGTGAGGGTACGGAAACGTGGGAGGGTCAGGCTACGTGCTGACGCACGGGTCAGTGCCAGCGTACGGGCCAGGAGTAGGGTACGGCGTAAGGTAAGGTGTAGGGCTTGTGGTTGATTTCCGTTCCTGGCTAGGGTTAGGGTTAGGGAACGGCAAGGCTTAGGGCACAGGTGAGGGTACGGAAACGTGGGAGGGTCGGGCTACGTGATGACGCACGGGTCAGTGCCAGCGTACGGGCCAGGAGTAGGCAACGGCGTAGGATAAAGTGTAGGGCTGGTGGTGGATTTGCGTTCCGGGCTAGGGTTAGGGTTAGGGAACGGCAAGGCTTAGGGCACAGGTCAGGGTACGGAAACGTGGGAGGGTCAGGCTACGTGCTGACGCACGGGTCAGTGCCAGCGTACGGTTCAGGAGTAGGGTACGGCGTAAGGTAAGGTGTAGGGCTGGTGGTGGGTTTCTATTCCGGGCTAGGGTTAGGGTTAGGGAACGGCAAGGCTTAGGGCACAGGTGAGGGTACGGAAACGTGGGAGGGTCAGTCTACGTGCTGACGCACGGTTCAGTGCCAGCGTATGGGCCAGGAATAGGGTACGGTGTAAGGTAAGGTGTAGGGCTGGTGGTGGGTTTCCGTTCCGGGCTAGGGTTAGGGTTAGGGAACGGCAAGGCTTAGGGCACAGGTGAGGGTATGGAAACGTGGGAGGGTCAGGCTACGTGCTGACGCACGGGTCTGTGCCAGCGTACGGGCCAGGAGTAGGGTACGGCGTAAGGTAAGGTGTAAGGCTTGTGGTTGATTTCCGTTCCAGGCTAGGGTTAGGGTTAGGGAACAGCAAGGATTAGGGCACAGGTGAGGGTTCGGAAACGTGGGAGGGTCGGGCTACGTGCTGACGCACGGGTCAGTGCCAGGGTACGGGACAGCAGTAGGCAACGGCGTAGGATAAAGTGTAGGGCTGGTGGTGGATTTGCGTTGTGGGCTAGGGTTAGGGTTAGGGAACGGCAAAGCTTAGGGCACAGGTCAGGGTACGGAAACGCGGGAGGTTAAGGCTACGTGCTGATGCACGGGTCAGTGCCAGAGTACAGGCCAGGAGTAGGCAACGGCGTAGGGTAAGGTGTAGGGCTGGTGGTGGGTTTCCGTTCCGGGCTAGCGTTAGGGATAGGGAACGGCAAGGCTTAGGGCACAGGTGAGGGTACGGATACGTGGGAGGGTCAGGCTACGTGCTGACGCACGGGTCAGTGCCAGCGTAAGGGCCAGGAGTAGGGTACGGCGTAAGGTAAGGTGTAGGGCTTGTGGTTGATTTCCGTTTCAGGCTAGGGTTAGGGTTAGGGAACGGCAAGGCTTAGGGCACAGGTGAGGGTACGGAAACGTGGGAGGGTCGGGCTACGTGCTGACGCACGGGTCAGTGCCAGCCTACGGGCCAGGAGTAGGCAACGGCGTAGGATAAAGTGTAGGGCTGGGGGTGGATTTGCGTTCTGGGCTAGGGTTAGGGTTAGGGAACGGCAAGGCTTAGGGCACAGGTGAGGGTACGGAAACGCGGGAGGGTAAGGCTACGTGCTGATGCACGGGTCAGTGCCAGAGTACAGGCCAGGAGTAGGCAACGGCGTAGGGTAAGGTGTAGGGCTGGTGGTGGGTTTCCGTTCCGGGCTAGGGTTAGGGATAGGGAACGGCAAGGCTTAGGGCACAGGTGAGGGTACGGAAACGTGGGAGGGTCAGGCTACGTGCTAACGCCTGGGTCAGTGCCAGCGTACGGGCCAGGAGTAGGCAACGACGTAAGGTAAGGTGTAGGGCTGGTGGTTGGTTTCCGTTCCAGGGTAGGGTTAGCGTTAGGGAACGGCAAGGCTTAGGGCACAGGTGAGGGTACGGAAACGTGGGAGGGTCGGGCTACGTTCTGACGCACGGGTCAGTGCCATCGTACGGGCCGGGAGTAGGCAACGGCGTAGGATAAAGTGTAGGGCTGTTGGTGTATTTGCGTTGTGGGCTAGGGTTAGGGTTAGGGAACGGCAAGGCTTAGGGCACAGGTCATGGTACGGAAACGCAGGAGGGTAAGGCTACGTGCTGATGCACGGGTCAGTGCCAGAGTACAGGCCTGGAGTAGGCAACGGCGTAGGGTAAGGTGTAGGGCTGGTGGTGGTTTTCCGTTCCGGGCTAGCGTTAGGGTTAGGGAACGGCAAGGCTTAGGGCACAGGTGAGGGTATGGAAACGTGGGAGGGTGAGGCTACGCGCTGACGCACGGGTCAGTGCCAGTGTACGGGCCAGGAGTAGGGTACGGCGTAAGGTAAGGTGTAGCGCTTGTGGTTGATTTCCGTTTCAGGCTAGGGTTAGGGTTAGGGAACGGCAAGGCTTAGGGCACAGGTGAGGGTACGGAAACGTGGGAGGGTCGGGCTACGTGCTGACGCACGGGTCAGTGGCAGCGTACGGGCCAGGAGTAGGAAACGGCGTAGGATAAAGTGTAGGGCTGGTGGTGGATTTGCGTTCTGGGCTAGGGTTAGCGTTAGGGAACGGCAAGGCTTAGGGCACAGGTGAGGGTACGGAAACGCGGAAGGGTAAGGCTACGTGCTGATGCACGAGTCAGTGCCACAGTACAGGACAGGAGTAGGCAACGGCGTAGTGTAAGGTGTAGGGCTGGTGGTGGGTTTCCGTTCCGTGCTAGGGTTAGGGTTAGGGAACGGCAAGGCTTAGGGCACAGGTGAGGGTACGGAAACGTGGGAGGGTCGGGCTACGTGCTGACGCACGGGTCAGTGCCAGCGTACGGGCCAGGAGTAGGCAACGGCGTAGGATAAAGTGTAGGGCTGGTGGTGGACTTGCGTTGTGGGCTAGGGTTAGGGTTAGGGAACGGCAAGGCTTAGGGCACAGGTCAGGGTACGGAAACGCGGGAGCGTAAGGCTACGTGCTAATGCACGGGTCAGTGCCAGACTACAGGCCAGGAGAAGGCAACGGCGTAGGGTAAGGTGTAGGGCTGGTGGTGGGTTTCCGTTCAGGGCTAGGGTTAGGGTTAGGGAACGGCAAGGCTTAGGGCACAGGTGAGGGTACGGAAACGTGGGAGGGTCGGGCTACGTGCTGACGCCCGTGTCAGTGCCAGCGTACGAGCCAGGAGTAGGCAACGGCGTAGGATAAAGTGTAGGGCTGGTGGTGGATTTCCGTTGTGGGCTAAGGTTAGGGTTAGGGAACGGCAAGGCTTAGGGCACAGGTCAGGGTACGGAAACGCGGGTGGGTAAGGCTACGTGCTGATGCACGGGTCAGTGCCAGCGTACTGGTCAGGAGTAAGGTACGGCGAAAGGTAAGGTGTAGGGCTGGTGGTGGGTTTCTATTCAGGGCTAGGGTTAGGGTTAGGGAACCGTAAGGCTTAGGGCACAGGTGAGGGTACGGAAACGTGGGAGGGTCAGGCTACGTGCTGACGCACGGGTCAGTGCCAGCGTACGGGCCAGGAATAGGGTACGGCGTAAGGTAAGGTGTAGGGCTGGTGGTGGGTTTCCGTTCCGGGCTAGCGTTAGGGTTAGGGAACGGCAAGGCTTAGGGCACAGGTGAGGGTACGGAAACGTGGGAGGGTCAGGCTACGTGCTGACGCACGGGTCAGTGCCAGCGTACGGGCCAGGAGTAGGGTACGGCGTAAGGTAAGGTGTAGGGCTTGTGGTTGATTTCCGTTCCTGGCTAGGGTTAGGGTTAGGGAACGGCAAGGCTTAGGGCACAGGTGAGGGTACGGAAACGTGGGAGGGTCGGGCTACGTGATGACGCACGGGTCAGTGCCAGCGTACGGGCCAGGAGTAGGCAACGGCGTAGGATAAAGTGTAGGGCTGGTGGTGGATTTGCGTTCCGGGCTAGGGTTAGGGTTAGGGAACGGCAAGGCTTAGGGCACAGGTCAGGGTACGGAAACGTGGGAGGGTCAGGCTACGTGCTGACGCACGGGTCAGTGCCAGCGTACGGTTCAGGAGTAGGGTACGGCGTAAGGTAAGGTGTAGGGCTGGTGGTGGGTTTCTATTCCGGGCTAGGGTTAGGGTTAGGGAACGGCAAGGCTTAGGGCACAGGTGAGGGTACGGAAACGTGGGAGGGTCAGTCTACGTGCTGACGCACGGTTCAGTGCCAGCGTATGGGCCAGGAATAGGGTACGGTGTAAGGTAAGGTGTAGGGCTGGTGGTGGGTTTCCGTTCCGGGCTAGGGTTAGGGTTAGGGAACGGCAAGGCTTAGGGCACAGGTGAGGGTATGGAAACGTGGGAGGGTCAGGCTACGTGCTGACGCACGGGTCTGTGCCAGCGTACGGGCCAGGAGTAGGGTACGGCGTAAGGTAAGGTGTAAGGCTTGTGGTTGATTTCCGTTCCAGGCTAGGGTTAGGGTTAGGGAACAGCAAGGATTAGGGCACAGGTGAGGGTTCGGAAACGTGGGAGGGTCGGGCTACGTGCTGACGCACGGGTCAGTGCCAGGGTACGGGACAGCAGTAGGCAACGGCGTAGGATAAAGTGTAGGGCTGGTGGTGGATTTGCGTTGTGGGCTAGGGTTAGGGTTAGGGAACGGCAAAGCTTAGGGCACAGGTCAGGGTACGGAAACGCGGGAGGTTAAGGCTACGTGCTGATGCACGGGTCAGTGCCAGAGTACAGGCCAGGAGTAGGCAACGGCGTAGGGTAAGGTGTAGGGCTGGTGGTGGGTTTCCGTTCCGGGCTAGCGTTAGGTATAGGGAACGGCAAAGCTTAGGGCACAGGTGAGGGTACGGATACGTGGGAGGGTCAGGCTACGTGCTGACGCACGGGTCAGTGCCAGCGTAAGGGCCAGGAGTAGGGTACGGCGTAAGGTAAGGTGTAGGGCTTGTGGTTGATTTCCGTTTCAGGCTAGGGTTAGGGTTAGGGAACGGCAAGGCTTAGGGCACAGGTGAGGGTACGGAAACGTGGGAGGGTCGGGCTACGTGCTGACGCACGGGTCAGTGCCAGCCTACGGGCCAGGAGTAGGCAACGGCGTAGGATAAAGTGTAGGGCTGGGGGTGGATTTGCGTTCTGGGCTAGGGTTAGGGTTAGGGAACGGCAAGGCTTAGGGCACAGGTGAGGGTACGGAAACGCGGGAGGGTAAGGCTACGTGCTGATGCACGGGTCAGTGCCAGAGTACAGGCCAGGAGTAGGCAACGGCGTAGGGTAAGGTGTAGGGCTGGTGGTGGGTTTCCGTTCCGGGCTAGGGTTAGGGATAGGGAACGGCAAGGCTTAGGGCACAGGTGAGGGTACGGAAACGTGGGAGGGTCAGGCTACGTGCTAACGCCTGGGTCAGTGCCAGCGTACGGGCCAGGAGTAGGCAACGACGTAAGGTAAGGTGTAGGGCTGGTGGTTGGTTTCCGTTCCAGGGTAGGGTTAGCGTTAGGGAACGGCAAGGCTTAGGGCACAGGTGAGGGTACGGAAACGTGGGAGGGTCGGGCTACGTTCTGACGCACGGGTCAGTGCCATCGTACGGGCCGGGAGTAGGCAACGGCGTAGGATAAAGTGTAGGGCTGTTGGTGTATTTGCGTTGTGGGCTAGGGTTAGGGTTAGGGAACGGCAAGGCTTAGGGCACAGGTCATGGTACGGAAACGCAGGAGGGTAAGGCTACGTGCTGATGCACGGGTCAGTGCCAGAGTACAGGCCTGGAGTAGGCAACGGCGTAGGGTAAGGTGTAGGGCTGGTGGTGGGTTTCCGTTCCGGGCTAGCGTTAGGGTTAGGGAACGGCAAGGCTTAGGGCACAGGTGAGGGTATGGAAACGTGGGAGGGTGAGGCTACGCGCTGACGCACGGGTCAGTGCCAGTGTACGGGCCAGGAGTAGGGTACGGCGTAAGGTAAGGTGTAGCGCTTGTGGTTGATTTCCGTTTCAGGCTAGGGTTAGGGTTAGGGAACGGCAAGGCTTAGGGCACAGGTGAGGGTACGGAAACGTGGGAGGGTCGGGCTACGTGCTGACGCACGGGTCAGTGGCAGCGTACGGGCCAGGAGTAGGCAACGGCGTAGGATAAAGTGTAGGGCTGGTGGTGGATTTGCGTTCTGGGCTAGGGTTAGCGTTAGGGAACGGCAAGGCTTAGGGCACAGGTGAGGGTACGGAAACGCGGAAGGGTAAGGCTACGTGCTGATGCACGAGTCAGTGCCAGAGTACAGGACAGGAGTAGGCAACGGCGTAGTGTAAGGTGTAGGGCTGGTGGTGGGTTTCCGTTCCGTGCTAGGGTTAGGGTTAGGGAACGGCAAGGCTTAGGGCACAGGTGAGGGTACGGAAACGTGGGAGGGTCGGGCTACGTGCTGACGCACGGGTCAGTGCCAGCGTACGGGCCAGGAGTAGGCAACGGCGTAGGATAAAGTGTAGGGCTGGTGGTGGACTTGCGTTGTGGGCTAGGGTTAGGGTTAGGGAACGGCAAGGCTTAGGGCACAGGTCAGGGTACGGAAACGCGGGAGCGTAAGGCTACGTGCTAATGCACGGGTCAGTGCCAGACTACAGGCCAGGAGAAGGCAACGGCGTAGGGTAAGGTGTAGGGCTGGTGGTGGGTTTCTGTTCAGGGCTAGGGTTAGGGTTAGGGAACGGCAAGGCTTAGGGCACAGGTGAGGGTACGGAAACGTGGGAGGGTCGGGCTACGTGCTGACGCCCGTGTCAGTGCCAGCGTACGAGCCAGGAGTAGGCAACGGCGTAGGATAAAGTGTAGGGCTGGTGGTGGATTTCCGTTGTGGGCTAAGGTTAGGGTTAGGGAACGGCAAGGCTTAGGGCACAGGTCAGGGTACGGAAACGCGGGTGGGTAAGGCTACGTGCTGATGCACGGGTCAGTGCCAGCGTACTGGTCAGGAGTAAGGTACGGCGAAAGGTAAGGTGTAGGGCTGGTGGTGGGTTTCTATTCAGGGCTAGGGTTAGGGTTAGGGGACGGTAAGGCTTAGGGCACAGGTGACGGTACGGAAACGTGGGAAGGTCACGCTACGTGCTGACGCACGGTTCAGTGCCAGCGTACGGGCGAGGAATAGGGTACGGCGTAAGGTAAGGTGTAGGGCTGGTGGTGGGTTTCCGTTCCGCGCTAGGGTTAGGGTTAGGGAACGGAAAGGCTTAGGGCACAGGTGATGGTACGGAAACGTGGGAGGGTCAGGCTACGTGCTGACGCAAGGGTCAGTGCCAGCGTACGGGCCAGGAGTAGGGTACGGCGTAAGGTATGGTGTAGGGCTTGTGGTTGATTTCCGTTCCAGGCTAGGGTTAGGGTTAGGGAATGGCAAGGCTTAGGGCAGAGGTGAGGGTACGGCAACGCGGGAGGGTAAGGCTACGTGCTGATGCACGGGTCAGTGCCAGAGTACAGGCCAGGAGTAGGCAACGGCGTAGGGTAAAGTGTAGGGCTGGTGGTGGGTTTCCGTTCCGGGCTAGGGTTAGGGTTAGGGAACAGCAAGGCTTAGGGCACAGGTGAGGGTACGGAAACGTGGGAGCTTCAGGCTACGTGCTGAAGCACGTGTCAGTGCCAGCATACGGGCGAGGAGTAGGCAACGGCGTAGGATAAAGTGTAGGGCTGGTGGTGGATTTGCGTTCCGGGATAGGGTTAGGGTTAGGGAACGGCAAGGCTTAGGCACAGGTGAGGGTACGGAAACGTGGGAGGGTCAGGCTACGTCCTGACGCACGGGTCAGTGCCAGCGTACCGTCCAGGAGTAGGGTACGGCGTAAGGTAAGGTGTAGGGCTTGTGGTTGATTTCCGTTCCAGGCTAGGGTTAGGGTTAGGGAACGGCAAGGCTTAGGGCACAGGTGAGTGTACGGAAACGTGGTAGGGTCGGGCTTCGTGATGACGCACGGGTCAGTGCCAGCGTATGGGCCAGTAGTAGGCAACGGCGTAGGATAAAGTGTAGGGCTGGTGGTGGATTTCCGTTGTGGGCTAAGGTTAGGGTTAGGGAACGGCAAGGCTTAGGGCACAGGTCAGGGTACGGAAACGCGGGTGGGTAAGGCTACGTGCTGATGCACGGGTCAGTGCCAGAGTACAGGCCAGGAGTAGGCAACGGCGTAGGGTAAGGTGTAGGGCTGGTGGTGGGTTTCCGTTCCGGGCTAGCGTTAGGCTTAGGGAACGGCAAGGCTTAGGGCACAGGTGAGGGTACGGAAACGTGGGAAGGTCAGGCTACGTGCTGACGCACGGTTCAGTGCCAGCGTACGGGCGAGGAATAGGGTACGGCGTAAGGTACGGTGTAGGGCTGGTGGTGGGTTTCCGTTCCGGGCTAGGGTTAGGGTTAGGGAACGGAAAGGCTTAGGGCACATGTGAGGGTACGGAAACGTGGGAGGGTCAGGCTACGTCCTGACGCACGGGTCAGTGCCAGCGTACCGTCCAGGAGTAGGGTACGGCGTAAGGTAAGGTGTAGGGCTTGTGGTTGATTTCCGTTCCAGGCTAGGGTTAGGGTTAGGGAACGGCAAGGCTTAGGGCACAGGTGAGTGTACGGAAACGTGGTAGGGTCGGGCTTCGTGATGACGCACGGGTCAGTGCCAGCGTATGGGCCAGTAGTAGGCAACGGCGTAGGATAAAGTGTAGGGCTGGTGGTGGATTTGCGTTCCGGGCTAGGGTTAGGGTTAGGGAATGGCAAGGCTTAGGGCACAGGTCAGGGTACGGAAACGCGGGCGTGTAAGGCTACGTGCTGATGCACGGGTCAGTGCCAGAGTACAGGCCAGGAGTAGGCAACGGCGTAGGGTAAGGTGTAGGGCTGGTGGTTGATTTCCGTTCCGGGCTAGCGTTAGGCTTAGGGAACGGCAAGGCTTAGGGCACAGGTGAGGGTACGGAAACGTGGGAAGGTCAGGCTACGTGCTGACGCACGGTTCAGTGCCAGCGTACGGGCGAGGAATAGGGTACGGCGTAAGGTACGGTGTAGGGCTGGTGGTGGGTTTCCGTTCCGGGCTAGGGTTAGGGTTAGGGAACGGCAAGGCTTAGGGCACAGGTGAGGGTACGGAAACGTGGGAGGTTCAGGCTACGTGCTGAAGCACGGGTCAGTGCCAGCGTACGGGCCAGGAGTAGGCAACGGCGTAGGATAAAGTGTAGGGCTGGTGGGGGATTTGCGTTCCGGGCTAGGGTTAGGGTTAGGGAACGGCAAGGCTTAGGGCACAAGTCATGGTACGGAAACGTGGGAGGGTCAGGCTACGTGCTGACACACGTGTCAGTGCCAGCGTACGGGTCAGGCGTAGGGTACGGCGAAAGGTAAGGTGTAGGGCTGGTGGTGGGTTTCTATTCCGGGCTAGGTTTAGGGTTAGGGAACGGCAAGGCTTAGGGTACAGGTGAGGGTACCGAAACGTGGGAGGGTCAGGCTATGTGCTGACGCACGGTTCAGTGCCAGCGTATGGGCCAGGAATAGGGTACGGCGTAAGGTAAGGTGTAGGGCTGGTGGTGGGTTTCCGTTCCGGGCTAGGGTTAGGGTTAGGGAACGGCAAGGCTTAGGGCACAAGTGAGGGTACGGAAACGTGGGAAGTTCAGGCTACGTGCTGAAGCACCGGTCAGTGCCAGCGTACGGGCCAGGAGTAGGCAACGGCGTAGGATAAAGTGTAGGGCTGGTGGTGGATTTGCGTTCCGGGCTAGGGTTAGGGTTAGGGAACGGCAAGGCTTAGGGCACAGGTCAGGGTACGGAAACGTGGGAGGGTCAGTCTACGTGCTGACGCACGGGTCAGTGCCAGCGTACGGTTCAGGAGTAGGGTACGGCGTAAGGTAAGGTGTAGGGCTGGTGGTGGGTTTCTATTCCGGGCTAGGGTTAGGGTTAGGGAACGGCAAGGCTTAGGGCACAGGTGAGGTTACGGAAACGTGGGAGGGTCAGTCTACGTGCTGACGCACGGTTCAGTGCCAGCGTACGGGCCAGGAATAGGGTACGGTGTAAGGTAAGGTGTAGGGCTGGTGGTGGGTTTCCGTTCCGGGCTAGGGTTAGGGTTAGGGAACGGCAAGGCTTAGGGCACAGGTGAGGGTATGGAAACGTGGGAGGGTCAGGCTACGTGCTGACGCACGGGTCAGTGCCAGCGTAAGGGCCAGGAGTAGGGTACGGCGTAAGGTAAGGTGTAGGGCTTGTGGTTGATTTCCGTTTCAGGCTAGGGTTAGGGTTAGGGAACGGCAAGGCTTAGGGCACAGGTGAGGGTACGGAAACGTGGGAGGGTCGGGCTACGTGCTGACGCACGGGTCAGTGCCAGCCTACGGGCCAGGAGTAGGCAACGGCGTAGGATAAAGTGTAGGGCTGGGGGTGGATTTGCATTCTGGGCTAGGGTTAGGGTTAGGGAACGGCAAGGCTTAGGGCACAGGTGAGGGTACGGAAACGCGGGAGGGTAAGGCTACGTGCTGATGCACGGGTCAGTGCCAGAGTACAGGCCAGGAGTAGGCAACGGCGTAGGGTAAGGTGTAGGGCTGGTGGTGGGTTTCCGTTCCGGGCTAGGGTTAGGGTTAGGGAACGGCAAGGCTTAGGGCACAGGTGAGGGTACGGAAACGTGGGAGGGTCAGGCTACGTGCTAACGCATGGGTCAGTGCCAGCGTACGGGCCAGGAGTAGGCAACGACGTAAGGTAAGGTGTAGCGCTTGTGGTTGATTTCCGTTTCAGGCTAGGGTTAGGGTTAGGGAACGGCAAGGCTTAGGGCACAGGTGAGGGTACGGAAACGTGGGAGGGTCGGGCTACGTGCTGACGCACGGGTCAGTGGCAGCGTACGGGCCAGGAGTAGGCAACGGCGTAGGATAAAGTGTAGGGCTGGTGGTGGATTTGCGTTCTGGGCTAGGGTTAGCGTTAGGGAACGGCAAGGCTTAGGGCACAGGTGAGGGTACGGAAACGCGGAAGGGTAAGGCTACGTGCTGATGCACGGGTCAGTGCCAGACTACAGGCCAGGAGTAGGCAACGGCGTAGTGTAAGGTGTAGGGCTGGTGGTGGGTTTCCGTTCCGGGCTAGGGTTAGGGTTAGGGAACGGCAAGGCTTAGGGCACAGGTGAGGGTACGGAAACGTGGGAGTGTCGGGCTACGTGCTGACGCACGGGTCAGTGCCAGCGTACGGGCCAGGAGTAGGCAACGGCGTAGGATAAAGTGTAGGGCTGGTGGTGGACTTGCGTTGTGGGCTAGGGTTAGGGTTAGGGAACGGCAAGGCTTAGGGCACAGGTCAGGGTACGGAAACGCGGGAGGGTAAGGCTACGTGCTAATGCACGGGTCAGTGCCAGACTACAGGCCAGGAGTAGGCAACGGCGTAGGGTAAGGTGTAGGGCTGGTGGTGGGTTTCCGTTCAGGGCTAGGGTTAGGGTTAGGGAACGGCAAGGCTTAGGGCACAGGTGAGGGTTCGGAAACGTGGGAGGGTCGGGCTACGTGCTGACGCCCGTGTCAGTGCCAGCGTACGAGCCAGGAGTAGGCAACGGTGTAGGATAAAGTGTAGGGCTGGTGGTGGATTTGCGTTCCGGGCTAGGGTTAGGGTTAGGGAACGGCAAGGCTTAGGGCACAGGTGAGGGTACGGAAACGTAGGAGGGTCAGGCTACGTGCTGACGCACCGGTCAGTGCCAGCGTACTGGTCAGGAGTAAGGTACGGCGAAAGGTAAGGTGTACGGCTGGTGGTGGGTTTCTATTCAGGGCTAGGGTTAGGGTTAGGGGACGGTAAGGCTTAGGGCACAGGTGACGGTAAGGAAACGTGGGAAGGTCACGCTACGTGCTGACGCATGGTTCAGTGCCAGCGTACGGGCGAGGAATAGGGTACGGCGTAAGGTAAGGTGTAGGGCTGGTGGTGGGTTTGCATTGTGGGCTAGGGTTAGGGTTAGGGAACGGCAAGGCTTAGGGCACAGGTGAGGGTACGGAAACGCGGGAGGATAAGGCTACGTGCTGATGCACGGGTCAGTGCCAGAGTACAGGCCTGGAGTAGGCAACGGCGTAGGGTAAGGTGTAGGGCTGGTGGTGGGTTTCCGTTCCGGGCTAGCGTTAGGGTTAGGGAACGGCAAGGCTTAGGGCACAGGTGAGGGTACGGAAACGTGGGAGGGTCAGGCTACGCGCTGACGCACGGGTCAGTGCCAGCGTACGGGCCAGGAGTAGGGTACGGCATAAGGTAAGGTGTAGGGCTTGTGGTTGATTTCCGTTCCAGGCAAGGGTTAGGGTTAGGGAACGGCAAGGCTTAGGGCACAGGTGAGGGTACGGAAACGTGGGAGGGTCGGGCTACGTGCTGACGCACGGGTCAGTGGCAGCGTACGGGCCAGGAGTAGGCAACGGCGTAGGATAAAGTGTAGGGCTGGTGGTGGATTTGCGTTCTGGGCTAGGGTTAGCGTTAGGGAACAGCAAGGCTTAGGGCACAGGTGAGGGTACGGAAACGCGGAAGGCTAAGGCTACGTGCTGATGCACGGGTCAGTGCCAGAGTACAGGCCAGGAGTAGGCAACGGCGTAGGGTAAGGTGTAGGGCTGGTGGTGGGTTTCCGTTCCGGGCTAGGGTTAGGGTTAGGGAACAGCAAGGCTTAGGGCACAGGTGAGGGTACGGAAACGTGGGAGCTTCAGGCTACGTGCTGAAGCACGTGTCAGTGCCAGCATACGGGCGAGGAGTAGGCAACGGCGTAGGATAAAGTGTAGGGCTGGTGGTGGATTTGCGTTCCGGGATAGGGTTAGGGTTAGGGAACGGCAAGGCTTAGGCACAGGTGAGGGTACGGAAACGTGGGAGGGTCAGGCTACGTCCTGACGCACGGGTCAGTGCCAGCGTACCGTCCAGGAGTAGGGTACGGCGTAAGGTAAGGTGTAGGGCTTGTGGTTGATTTCCGTTCCAGGCTAGGGTTAGGGTTAGGGAACGGCAAGGCTTAGGGCACAGGTGAGTGTACGGAAACGTGGTAGGGTCGGGCTTCGTGATGACGCACGGGTCAGTGCCAGCGTATGGGCCAGTAGTAGGCAACGGCGTAGGATAAAGTGTAGGGCTGGTGGTGGATTTCCGTTGTGGGCTAAGGTTAGGGTTAGGGAACGGCAAGGCTTAGGGCACAGGTCAGGGTACGGAAACGCGGGTGGGTAAGGCTACGTGCTGATGCACGGGTCAGTGCCAGAGTACAGGCCAGGAGTAGGCAACGGCGTAGGGTAAGGTGTAGGGCTGGTGGTGGGTTTCCGTTCCGGGCTAGCGTTAGGCTTAGGGAACGGCAAGGCTTAGGGCACAGGTGAGGGTACGGAAACGTGGGAAGGTCAGGCTACGTGCTGACGCACGGTTCAGTGCCAGCGTACGGGCGAGGAATAGGGTACGGCGTAAGGTACGGTGTAGGGCTGGTGGTGGGTTTCCGTTCCGGGCTAGGGTTAGGGTTAGGGAACGGAAAGGCTTAGGGCACATGTGAGGGTACGGAAACGTGGGAGGGTCAGGCTACGTCCTGACGCACGGGTCAGTGCCAGCGTACCGTCCAGGAGTAGGGTACGGCGTAAGGTAAGGTGTAGGGCTTGTGGTTGATTTCCGTTCCAGGCTAGGGTTAGGGTTAGGGAACGGCAAGGCTTAGGGCACAGGTGAGTGTACGGAAACGTGGTAGGGTCGGGCTTCGTGATGACGCACGGGTCAGTGCCAGCGTATGGGCCAGTAGTAGGCAACGGCGTAGGATAAAGTGTAGGGCTGGTGGTGGATTTGCGTTCCGGGCTAGGGTTAGGGTTAGGGAATGGCAAGGCTTAGGGCACAGGTCAGGGTACGGAAACGCGGGCGTGTAAGGCTACGTGCTGATGCACGGGTCAGTGCCAGAGTACAGGCCAGGAGTAGGCAACGGCGTAGGGTAAGGTGTAGGGCTGGTGGTTGATTTCCGTTCCGGGCTAGCGTTAGGCTTAGGGAACGGCAAGGCTTAGGGCACAGGTGAGGGTACGGAAACGTGGGAAGGTCAGGCTACGTGCTGACGCACGGTTCAGTGCCAGCGTACGGGCGAGGAATAGGGTACGGCGTAAGGTACGGTGTAGGGCTGGTGGTGGGTTTCCGTTCCGGGCTAGGGTTAGGGTTAGGGAACGGCAAGGCTTAGGGCACAGGTGAGGGTACGGAAACGTGGGAGGTTCAGGCTACGTGCTGAAGCACGGGTCAGTGCCAGCGTACGGGCCAGGAGTAGGCAACGGCGTAGGATAAAGTGTAGGGCTGGTGGGGGATTTGCGTTCCGGGCTAGGGTTAGGGTTAGGGAACGGCAAGGCTTAGGGCACAAGTCATGGTACGGAAACGTGGGAGGGTCAGGCTACGTGCTGACACACGTGTCAGTGCCAGCGTACGGGTCAGGCGTAGGGTACGGCGAAAGGTAAGGTGTAGGGCTGGTGGTGGGTTTCTATTCCGGGCTAGGTTTAGGGTTAGGGAACGGCAAGGCTTAGGGTACAGGTGAGGGTACCGAAACGTGGGAGGGTCAGGCTATGTGCTGACGCACGGTTCAGTGCCAGCGTATGGGCCAGGAATAGGGTACGGCGTAAGGTAAGGTGTAGGGCTGGTGGTGGGTTTCCGTTCCGGGCTAGGGTTAGGGTTAGGGAACGGCAAGGCTTAGGGCACAAGTGAGGGTACGGAAACGTGGGAAGTTCAGGCTACGTGCTGAAGCACCGGTCAGTGCCAGCGTACGGGCCAGGAGTAGGCAACGGCGTAGGATAAAGTGTAGGGCTGGTGGTGGATTTGCGTTCCGGGCTAGGGTTAGGGTTAGGGAACGGCAAGGCTTAGGGCACAGGTCAGGGTACGGAAACGTGGGAGGGTCAGTCTACGTGCTGACGCACGGGTCAGTGCCAGCGTACGGTTCAGGAGTAGGGTACGGCGTAAGGTAAGGTGTAGGGCTGGTGGTGGGTTTCTATTCCGGGCTAGGGTTAGGGTTAGGGAACGGCAAGGCTTAGGGCACAGGTGAGGTTACGGAAACGTGGGAGGGTCAGTCTACGTGCTGACGCACGGTTCAGTGCCAGCGTACGGGCCAGGAATAGGGTACGGTGTAAGGTAAGGTGTAGGGCTGGTGGTGGGTTTCCGTTCCGGGCTAGGGTTAGGGTTAGGGAACGGCAAGGCTTAGGGCACAGGTGAGGGTATGGAAACGTGGGAGGGTCAGGCTACGTGCTGACGCACGGGTCAGTGCCAGCGTAAGGGCCAGGAGTAGGGTACGGCGTAAGGTAAGGTGTAGGGCTTGTGGTTGATTTCCGTTTCAGGCTAGGGTTAGGGTTAGGGAACGGCAAGGCTTAGGGCACAGGTGAGGGTACGGAAACGTGGGAGGGTCGGGCTACGTGCTGACGCACGGGTCAGTGCCAGCCTACGGGCCAGGAGTAGGCAACGGCGTAGGATAAAGTGTAGGGCTGGGGGTGGATTTGCATTCTGGGCTAGGGTTAGGGTTAGGGAACGGCAAGGCTTAGGGCACAGGTGAGGGTACGGAAACGCGGGAGGGTAAGGCTACGTGCTGATGCACGGGTCAGTGCCAGAGTACAGGCCAGGAGTAGGCAACGGCGTAGGGTAAGGTGTAGGGCTGGTGGTGGGTTTCCGTTCCGGGCTAGGGTTAGGGTTAGGGAACGGCAAGGCTTAGGGCACAGGTGAGGGTACGGAAACGTGGGAGGGTCAGGCTACGTGCTAACGCATGGGTCAGTGCCAGCGTATGGGCCAGGAGTAGGCAACGACGTAAGGTAAGGTGTAGCGCTTGTGGTTGATTTCCGTTTCAGGCTAGGGTTAGGGTTAGGGAACGGCAAGGCTTAGGGCACAGGTGAGGGTACGGAAACGTGGGAGGGTCGGGCTACGTGCTGACGCACGGGTCAGTGGCAGCGTACGGGCCAGGAGTAGGCAACGGCGTAGGATAAAGTGTAGGGCTGGTGGTGGATTTGCGTTCTGGGCTAGGGTTAGCGTTAGGGAACGGCAAGGCTTAGGGCACAGGTGAGGGTACGGAAACGCGGAAGGGTAAGGCTACGTGCTGATGCACGGGTCAGTGCCAGACTACAGGCCAGGAGTAGGCAACGGCGTAGTGTAAGGTGTAGGGCTGGTGGTGGGTTTCCGTTCCGGGCTAGGGTTAGGGTTAGGGAACGGCAAGGCTTAGGGCACAGGTGAGGGTACGGAAACGTGGGAGTGTCGGGCTACGTGCTGACGCACGGGTCAGTGCCAGCGTACGGGCCAGGAGTAGGCAACGGCGTAGGATAAAGTGTAGGGCTGGTGGTGGACTTGCGTTGTGGGCTAGGGTTAGGGTTAGGGAACGGCAAGGCTTAGGGCACAGGTCAGGGTACGGAAACGCGGGAGGGTAAGGCTACGTGCTAATGCACGGGTCAGTGCCAGACTACAGGCCAGGAGTAGGCAACGGCGTAGGGTAAGGTGTAGGGCTGGTGGTGGGTTTCCGTTCAGGGCTAGGGTTAGGGTTAGGGAACGGCAAGGCTTAGGGCACAGGTGAGGGTTCGGAAACGTGGGAGGGTCGGGCTACGTGCTGACGCCCGTGTCAGTGCCAGCGTACGAGCCAGGAGTAGGCAACGGTGTAGGATAAAGTGTAGGGCTGGTGGTGGATTTGCGTTCCGGGCTAGGGTTAGGGTTAGGGAACGGCAAGGCTTAGGGCACAGGTGAGGGTACGGAAACGTAGGAGGGTCAGGCTACGTGCTGACGCACCGGTCAGTGCCAGCGTACTGGTCAGGAGTAAGGTACGGCGAAAGGTAAGGTGTACGGCTGGTGGTGGGTTTCTATTCAGGGCTAGGGTTAGGGTTAGGGGACGGTAAGGCTTAGGGCACAGGTGACGGTAAGGAAACGTGGGAAGGTCACGCTACGTGCTGACGCATGGTTCAGTGCCAGCGTACGGGCGAGGAATAGGGTACGGCGTAAGGTAAGGTGTAGGGCTGGTGGTGGGTTTGCATTGTGGGCTAGGGTTAGGGTTAGGGAACGGCAAGGCTTAGGGCACAGGTGAGGGTACGGAAACGCGGGAGGATAAGGCTACGTGCTGATGCACGGGTCAGTGCCAGAGTACAGGCCTGGAGTAGGCAACGGCGTAGGGTAAGGTGTAGGGCTGGTGGTGGGTTTCCGTTCCGGGCTAGCGTTAGGGTTAGGGAACGGCAAGGCTTAGGGCACAGGTGAGGGTACGGAAACGTGGGAGGGTCAGGCTACGCGCTGACGCACGGGTCAGTGCCAGCGTACGGGCCAGGAGTAGGGTACGGCATAAGGTAAGGTGTAGGGCTTGTGGTTGATTTCCGTTCCAGGCAAGGGTTAGGGTTAGGGAACGGCAAGGCTTAGGGCACAGGTGAGGGTACGGAAACGTGGGAGGGTCGGGCTACGTGCTGACGCACGGGTCAGTGGCAGCGTACGGGCCAGGAGTAGGCAACGGCGTAGGATAAAGTGTAGGGCTGGTGGTGGATTTGCGTTCTGGGCTAGGGTTAGCGTTAGGGAACAGCAAGGCTTAGGGCACAGGTGAGGGTACGGAAACGCGGAAGGCTAAGGCTACGTGCTGATGCACGGGTCAGTGCCAGAGTACAGGCCAGGAGTAGGCAACGGCGTAGGGTAAGGTGTAGGGCTGGTGGTGGGTTTCCGTTCCGGGCTAGGGTTAGTGTTAGGGAACGGCAAGGCTTAGGGCACAGGTGAGGGTACGGAAACGTGTGAGGGTCAGGCTACGTGCTGACGCACGAGTCAGTGCCAACGTACGGGTCAGGAGTAGGGTACGGCGTAAGGTAAGGTGTAGGGATTGTGGTTGATTTCCGTTCCAGGCTAGGGTTAGGTTTAGGGAACGGCAAGGCTTAAGGCACAGGTGAATGTACGGAAACGTGGGAGGGACAGGCTACGTGCTGACGCACGGTTCAGTGCCAGCGTACGGGCCAGGAATAGGGTACGGCGTAAGGTAAGGTGTAGGGCTGGTGGTGGGTTTCCGTTCCGGGCTAGGGTTAGGGTTAGGGAACGGCAAGGCTTAACGCACATGTGAGGGTACGGAAACGTGGGACGGTCAGGCTACGTGCAGACGCACGTGTCAGTGCCAGCGTACGGGCCAGGAGTAGGCAACGGCGTAGGATAAAGTGTAGGGCTGGTGGTGGATTTGCGTTCCGGGCTAGGGTTAGGGTTAGGGAACGGCAAGGCTTAGGGCACAGGTGAGGGTACGGAAACGTAGGAGGGTCGGGCTACGTGCTGACGCACGGGTCAGTGCCAGCGTACGGGCCAGGAGTAGGCAACGGCGTAAGGTAAGGTGTAGGGCTGGTGGTTGGTTACTGTTCCGGGCTAGGGTTAGGGTTAGGGAACGGCAAGGCTTAGGGCACAGGTGAGGGTACGGAAACGTGGGGGGGTCGGGCTACGTACTGACGCATGTGTCAGTGCCAGCGTACGGGCCAGGAGTAGGCAACGGCGTAGGATAAAGTGTAGGGCTGGTGGTGGATTTGCATTCTGGGCTAGGGTTAGGTTTAGGGAACGGCAAGGCGTAGGGCACAGGTCAGGGTACCGAAATGCGGGAGGGTAAGGCTACGTGCTGATGCACGGGTCAGTGCCAGAGTACAGGCCAGGAGTAGGCAACGGCGTAGGGTAAGGTGTAGGGCTGGTGGTGGGTTTCCGTTCCGGGCTAGGGTTAGGGTTAGGGAACGGCAAGGCTTAGGGCACAGGTTAGGGTACGGAAACGTGGGACGGTCAGTCTACGTGCAGACGCACGTGTCTGTGCCAGCGTACGGGTCAGGAGTAGGCAACGGCGTAGGATAAAGTGTAGGGCTGGTGGTGGATTTGCGTTCGGGCTAGGTTTAGGGTTAGGGAACGGCAAGGCTTAGGGCACAGGTGAGGGTACGGAAACGTAGCAGGGTCGGGCTACGTGCCGACGCACGGGTCAGTGCCAGCGTACGGGCCAGGAGTAGGCAACGGCGTAAGGTAAGGTGTAGGGCTGGTGGTGGGTTTCCGTTCCGGGCTAGGGTTAGGGTTAGGGAACGGCAAGGCTTAGGGCACAGGTGAGGGTACGGAGACGTGGGAGGGTCAGGCTACGTGCTGACGCACGGGTCAGTGCCAATGTATGGGTTAGGAGTAGGGTACGGCGTATGGTAAGGTGTAGGGCTTGTGGTTGATTTCCGTTCCAGGCTAGGGTTAGGGAACGGCAAGGCTTAAGGCACAGGTGAAGGTATGGAAACGTGGGAGGGTCAGGCTACGTGCGGACGCACGGTTCAGTGCCATCGTACGGGCCAGGAATAGGGTACGGCGTAAGGTAAGTTGTAGGGCTGGTGGTGGATTTCCGTTCCGGGCTAGGGTTAGGGTTAGGGAACGGCAAGGCTTAGGGCACAGGTGAGGGTACGGAAACGTGGGAGGGTCAGGCTACGTGCTGACGCATGGGTCAGTGCCAGCGTACGGGCCAGGAGTAGGGTACGGCGTAAGGTAAGGTGTAGGGCTTGTGGTTGATTTCTGTTCCAGGCTAGGGTTAGGGTTAGGGAACGGCAAGGCTTAGGGCACAGGTGACAGTAAGGAAACGTGGGAGGGTCGGGCTACGTGCTGACGCACGGGTCAGTGCCAGCGTACGGGCCAGGAGTAGGCAACGGCGTAGGATAAAGTGTAGGGCTGGTGGTGGATTTGCGTTGTGGTCTAGGGTTAGGGTTAGGGAACGGCAAGGCTTAGGGCACAGGTCAGGGTACGGAAACGTGGGAGGTTCAGGCTACGTGCTGTAGCACGGTTCAGTGCCAGCGTACGGGCCAGGAGTAGGGTACGGCGTAGGATAATGTGTAGGGCTGGTGGTGGATTTGCGTTCCGGGCTAGGGTTAGGGTTAGGGAACGGCAAGGCTTAGGGCACAGGTGAGGGTACGGAAACGTGGGGGGGTCGGGCTACGTGCTGACGCATGGGTCAGTGCCAGCGTACGGGTCAGGATTAGGGTACGGCATAAGGTAAGGTGTGGGGCTGGTGGTGGTTTTCCGTTCTGGGCTAGGGTTAGGGTTAGGGAACGGCAAGGCTTAGGGCACAGGTGAGGGGACGGAAACGTGGCAGGGTCAGGCTACGTGCAGACGCACGGGTCAGTGCCAGCGTACGGGCCAGGAGTAGGCAACGGCGTAGGATAAAGTGTAGGTCTGGTGGTGGATTTGCGTTCGGGCTAGGGTTAGGGTTAGGGAACGGCAAGGCTTAGGGCACAGGTGAGGGTACGGAAACGTGGGAGGGTCAGGCTACGTGCCGACGCACGGGTCAGTGCCAGCGTACGGGCCAGGAGTAGGGTACGGCGTAAGGTAAGGTGTAGGGCTGGTGGTGGGTTTCCGTTCCAGGCTAGGGTTAGGGTTAGGGAACGGCAAGGCTTAGGGCACAGGTGAGGGTACGGAGACGTGGGAGGGTCAGGCTACGTGCTGACGCACGTGTCTGTGCCAGCGTACGGGCCAGGAGTAGGCAACGGCGTAGGATAAAGTGTAGGGCTGGTGGTGGATTTGCGTTCGGGCTAGGGTTAGGGTTAGGGAAAGTCAAGGATTAGGGCACAGGTGAGGGTACGGAAACGTAGGAGGGTCGGGCTACGTGCCGACGCACGGGTCAGTGCCAGCGTACGGGCCAGGAGTAGGCAACGGCGTAAGGTAAGGTGTAGGGCTGGTGGTGGGTTTCCGTTCCGGGCTAGGGTTAGGGTTAGGGAACGGCAAGGCTTAGGGCACAGGTGAGGGTACGGAGACGTGGGAGGGTCAGGCTACGTGCTGACGCACGGGTCAGTGCCAACGTACGGGTCAGGAGTAGGGTACGGCGTAAGGTAAGGTGTAGGGCTTGTGGTTGATTTCCGTTCCAGGCTAGGGTTAGGGAACGGCAAGGCTTAAGGCACAGGTGAAGGTACGGAAACGTGGGAGGGTCAGGCTACGTGCGGACGCACGGTTCAGTGCCATCGTACGGGCCAGGAATAGGGTACGGCGTAAGGTAAGGTGTAGGGCTGGTGGTGGGTTTCCGTTCCGGGCTAGGGTTAGGGTTAGGGAACGGCAAGGATTAGGGCACAGGTGAGGGTACGGAAACGTGGGAGGGTCAGGCTACGTGCTGACGCACGGGTCAGTGCCAGCGTACGGGCCAGGAGTAGGGTACGGCGTAAGGTAAGGTGTAGGGCTTGTGGTTGATTTCTGTTCCAGGCTAGGGTTAGGGTTAGGGAACGGCAAGGCTTAGGGCACAGGTGACAGTAAGGAAACGTGGGAGGGTCGGGCTACGTGCTGACGCACGGGTCAGTGCCAGCGTACGGGCCAGGAGTAGGCAATGGCGTAGGATAAAGTGTAGGGCTGGTGGTGGATTTGCGTTGTGGTCTAGGGTTAGTGTTAGGGAACGGCAAGGTTTAGGGCACAGGTCAGGGTACGGAAACGTGGAAGGTTCAGGCTACGTGCTGTAGCACGGTTCAGTGCCAGCGTACGGGCCAGGAGTAGGGTACGGCGTAGGATAATGTGTAGGGCTGGTGGTGGATTTGCGTTCCGGGCTAGGGTTAGGGTTAGGGAACGGCAAGGCTTAGGGCACAGGTGAGGGTACGGAAACGTGGGGGGGTCGGGCTACGTGCTGACGCATGGGTCAGTGCCAGCGTACGGGTCAGGATTAGGGTACGGCATAAGGTAAGGTGTGGGGCTGGTGGTGGTTTTCCGTTCTGGGCTAGGGTTAGGGTTAGGGAACGGCAAGGCTTAGGGCACAGGTGAGGGGACGGAAACGTGGCAGGGTCAGGCTACGTGCAGACGCACGGGTCAGTGCCAGCGTACGGGCCAGGAGTAGGCAACGGCGTAGGATAAAGTGTAGGTCTGGTGGTGGATTTGCGTTCGGGCTAGGGTTAGGGTTAGGGAACGGCAAGGCTTAGGGCACAGGTGAGGGTACGGAAACGTGGGAGGGTCAGGCTACGTGCCGACGCACGGGTCAGTGCCAGCGTACGGGCCAGGAGTAGGGTACGGCGTAAGGTAAGGTGTAGGGCTGGTGGTGGGTTTCCGTTCCAGGCTAGGGTTAGGGTTAGGGAACGGCAAGGCTTAGGGCACAGGTGAGGGTACGGAGACGTGGGAGGGTCAGGCTACGTGCTGACGCACGTGTCTGTGCCAGCGTACGGGCCAGGAGTAGGCAACGGCGTAGGATAAAGTGTAGGGCTGGTGGTGGATTTGCGTTCGGGCTAGGGTTTGGGTTAGGGAAAGTCAAGGCTTAGGGCACAGGTGAGGGTACGGAAACGTAGGAGGGTCGGGCTACGTGCCGACGCACGGGTCAGTGCCAGCGTACGGGCCAGGAGTAGGCAACGGCGTAAGGTAAGGTGTAGGGCTAGTGGTGGGTTTCCGTTCCGGGCTAGGGTTAGGGTTAGGGAACGGCAAGGCTTAGGGCACAGGTGAGGGTACGGAGACGTGGGAGGGTCAGGCTACGTGCTGACGCACGGGTCAGTGCCAACGTACGGGTCAGGAGTAGGGTACGGCGTAAGGTAAGGTGTAGGGCTTGTGGTTGATTTCCGTTCCAGGCTAGGGTTAGGGAACGGCAAGGCTTAAGGCACAGGTGAAGGTACGGAAACGTGGGAGGGTCAGGCTACGTGCGGACGCACGGTTCAGTGCCATCGTACGGGCCAGGAATAGGGTACGGCGTAAGGTAAGGTGTAGGGCTGGTGGTGGGTTTCCGTTCCGGGCTAGGGTTAGGGTTAGGGAACGGCAAGGATTAGGGCACAGGTGAGGGTACGGAAACGTGGGAGGGTAAGGCTACGTGCTGATGCACGGGTCAGTGCCAGAGTACAGGCCAGGAGTAGGCAACGGCGTAGGGTAAGGTGTAGGGATGGTGGTGGGTTTCTGTTCCGGGCTAGGGTTAGGGTTAGGGAACGGCAAGGCTTAGGGCACAGGTGAGGGTACGGAAACGTGGGACGGTCAGGCTATGTGCAGACGCACGTGTCTGTGCCAGCGTACGGGCCAGGAGTAGGCAACGGCGTAGGATAAAGTGTACGGCTGGTGGTGGATTTGCGTTCGGGCTAGGGTTAGGGTTAGGGAACGGCAAGGCTTAGGGCACAGGTGAGGGTACGGAAACGTAGGAGGGTCGGGCTATGTGCCGACGCACGGGTCAGTGCCAGCGTACGGGCCAGGAGTAGGCAACGGCGTAATGTAAGGTGTAGGGCTGGTGGTGGGTTTCCGTTCCGGGCTAGGGTTAGGGTTAGGGAACGGCAAGGCTTAGGGCACAGGTGAGGGTACGGAAACGTGGGAGGGTCGGGCTACGTGCTGACGCACGTGTCAGTGCCAGCGTACGGGCCAGGAGTAGGGTACGGCGTAAGGTATGGTATAGGGTTGTGGTTGATTTCCGTCCCAGGCTAGGGTTAGGGTTAGGGAACGTCAAGGCTTAGGGAACAGGTGAGGGTACGGAAACGTGGGAGGGTCGGGCTACGTGTTGACGCACGGGTCAGTGCCAGCGTCCGGGCCAGGAGTAGGCATCGGCGGAAGATAAAGTGTAGGGCTGGTGGTGGATTTGCGTTGTGAGCTAGGGATAGGGTTAGGGAACGGCAAGGCTTAGGGCACAGGTGAGGGTACGGAAACATGGGAGGGTCGGGCTACATGCTGACACACGCGTCAGTGCCAGCATACGGGCCAGGAGTAGGCAACGGCGTAGGATAAAGTGTAGGGCTGGTGGTGGATTTGCGTTCCGGGCTAGGGTTAGGGTTAGGGAACGGCAAGGCTTAGGGCACAGGTGAGGGTACGGAAACGTGGGAGGGTCAGGCTACGTGCTGACGCACGGGTCAGTGCCAGCGTACGGGTCAGGAGTAGGGTACGGAGTAAGGTAAGGTGTAGGGCTGGTGGTGGGTTTCTATTCCGGGCTAGGTTTAGGGTTAGGGAACGGCAAGGCTTAAGGCACAGGTGAGGTTACGGAAACGTGGGACGGTCAGACTACGTGCAGACGCACGGGTCAGTGCCAGCGTACGGGCCAGGAGTAGGCAACGGCGTAGGATAAAGTGTAGAGCTGGTGGTGGATTTGCGTTCCGGGCTAGGGTTAGGGTTAGGGAACGGCAAGGCTTAGGGCACAGGTGAGGGTACGGAAACGAAGGAGGGTCGGGCTACGTGCTGACGCACGGGTCAGTGCCAGCGTACGGGCCAGGAGTAGGCAACGGCGTAAGGTAAGGTGTAGGGCTGTTGGTTGGTTTCCGTTCCGGGCTAGGGTTAGGGTTAGGGAACGGCAAGGCTTAGGGCACAGGTGAGGGTACGGAAACGTGGGGGGGTCGGGCTACGTGCTGACGCATGGGTCAGTGCCAGCGTATGGGTCAGGAGTAGGGTACGGCATAAGGTAAGGTGTAGGGCTGGTGGTGGTTTTCCGTTCCGGGCTAGGGTTAGGGTTAGGGAACGGCAAGGCTTAGGGCACAGGTGAGGGTACGGAAACGCGGGAGGGTAAGGCTACGTGCTGATGCACGGGTCAGTGCCAGAGTACAGGCCTGGAGTAGGCAACGGCGTAGGGTAAGGTGTAGGGCTGGTGGTGGGTTTCCGTTCCGGGCTAGCGTTAGGGTTAGGGAACGGCAAGGCTTAGGGCACAGGTGAGGGTACGGAAACGTGGGAGGTTCAGGCTACGCGCTGACGCACGGGTCAGTGCCAGCGTACGGGCCAGGAGTAGGGTACGGCGTAAGGTAAGGTGTAGGGCTAGTGGTTGATTTCCGTTCCAGGCAAGGGTTAGGGTTAGGGAACGGCAAGGCTTAGGGCACAGGTGAGGGTACGGAAATGTGGGAGGGTCAGGCTACGTGCTGACGCACGGGTCAGTGGCAGCACACGGGCCAGGAGTAGGCAACGGCGTAGGATAAAGTGTAGGGCTAGTGGTGGATTTGCGTTCTGGGCTAGGGTTAGCGTTAGGGAACGGCAAGGCTTAGGGCACAGGTGAGGGTACGGAAACGCGGAAGGGTAAGGCTACGTGCTGATGCACGGGTCAGTGCCAGAGTACAGTCCAGGAGTAGGCAACGGCGTAGGGTAAGGTGTAGGGCTGGTGGTGGGTTTCCGTTCCGGGCTAGGGTTAGTGTTAGGGAACGGCAAGGCTTAGTGCACAGGTGAGGGTACGGAAACGTGTGAGGGTCAGGCTACGTGCTGACGCACGGGTCAGTGCCAACGTACGGGTCAGGAGTAGGGAACGGCGTAAGGTAAGGTGTAGGGATTGTGGTTGATTTCCGTTCCAGGCTAGGGTTAGGGTTAGAGAACGGCAAGGCTTAAGGCACAGGTGAAGGTACGGAAACGTGGGAGGGTCAGGCTACGTGCTGACGCACGGTTCAGTGCCAGCGTACGGGCCAGGAATAGGGTACGGCGTAAGGTAAGGTGTAGGGCTGGTGGTGGGTTTCCGTTCCGGGCTAGGGTTAGGGTTAGGGAACGGCAAGGCTTAGGGCACAGGTGAGGGTACGGAAACGTGGGAGGGTCGGGCTACGAGCTGACGCACGGGTCAGTGCCAGCGTACGGGCCATGAGTAGGCAACGGTGTAGGATAAAGTGTAGGGCTGGTGGTGGATTTGTGTTCCGGGCTAGGGTTAGGGTTAGGGAACGGCAAGGCTTAGGGCACTGGTCAGGGTACGGAAACTTGGGAGGGTCAGGCTACGTGCTGACGCACGGGTCAGTGCCAGCGTACGGGCCAGGAGTAGGATACGGCGTAAGGTAAGGTGTAGGGCTTGTGGTTGATTTCCGTTCCAGGCTAGGGTTAGGGTTAGGGTACGGCAAGGCTAAGGGCACAGGTGAGAGTACGGAAACGTGGGAGGGTCGGGCTACGTGCTGACGCACGGGTCAGTGCCAGCGTACGGGCCAGGAGTAGGCAACGGCTTAGGATAAAGTGTAGGGCTGGTGGTGGATTTGCATTCTGGGCTAGGGTTAGGTTTAGGGAACGGCAAGGCTTAGGGCACAGGTCAGGGTACGGAAACGCGGGAGGGTAAGGCTACGTGCTGATGCACGGGTCAGTGCCAGAGTACAGGCCAGGAGTAGGCAACGGCGTAGGGTAAGGTGTAGGGCTGGTGGTGGGTTTCCGTTCCGGGCTAGGGTTAGGGTTAGGGAACGGCAAGGCTTAGGGCACAGGTGAGGGTACGGAAACGTGGGACTGTCAGGCTACGTGCAGACGCACATGTCTGTGCCAGCGTACGGGCCAGGAGTAGGCAACGGCGTAGGATAAAGTGTAGGGCTGGTGGTGGATTTGCGTTCGGGCTAGGGTTAGGGTTAGGGAACGGCAAGGCTTAGGGCACAGGTGAGGGTACAGAAACGTAGGAGGGTCGGGCTACGTGCCGACGCACGGGTCAGTGCCAGCGTACGGGCCAGGAGTAGGCAACGGCGTAAGGTAAGGTGTAGGGCTTGTGGTTGATTTCCGTTCCAGGCTAGAGTTAGGGAACGGCAAGGCTTAAGGCACAGGTGAAGGTACGGAAACGTGGGAGGGTCAGGCTACGTGCGGACGCACGGTTCAGTGCCATCGTACGGGCCAGGAATAGGGTACGGTGTAAGGTAAGGTGTAGGGCTGGTGGTGGGTTTCTGTTCCGGGCTAGGGTTAGGGTTAGGGAACGGCAAGGCTTAGGGCACAGGTGAGGGTACGGAAACGTGGGAGGGTCAGGCTACGTGCTGACGCACGGGTCAGTGCCAGCGTACGGGCCAGGAGTAGGGGACGGCGTAAGGTATGGTATAGGGCTTGTGGTTGATTTCCGTCCCAGGCTAGGGTTAGGGTTAGGGAACGTCAAGGCTTAGGGCACAGGTGAGGGTACGGAAACGTGGGAGGGTCGGGCTATGTGCTGACGCACGGAACAGTGCCAGCGTACGGGCCAGGAGTAGGCATCGGCGGAAGATAAAGTGTAGGGCTGGTGGTGGATTTGCGTTGTGAGCTAGGGATTGGGTTAGGGAACGGCAAGGCTTAGGGCACAGGTGTGGGTACGGAAACATGGGAGGGTCGGGCTACGTGCTGACGCACGGGTCAGTGCCAGCATACGGGCCAGGAGTAGGCAACGGCGTAGGATAAAGTGTAGGGCTGGTGGTGGATTTGCGTTCCGGGCCAGGGATAGGGTTAGGGAACGGCAAGGCTTAGGGCACAGGTGAGGGTACGGAAACGTGGGAGGGTCAGGCTACATGCTGACCCACGGGTCAGTGCCAGCGTACGGGTCAGGAGTAGGGTACGGCGTAAGGTAAGGTGTAGGGCTGGTGGTGGGTTTCTATTCCGAGCTAGGTTTAGGGTTAGGGAACGGCAAGGCTTAAGGCACATGTGAGGGTACGGAAACGTGGGACGGTCAGGCTATGTGCAGACGCACGTGTCAGTGCCAGCGTACGGGCCAGGAGTAGGCAACGGCTAGGATAAAGTGTAGGGCTGGTGGTGGATTTGCGTTCTGGGCTAGGGTTAGGGTTAGGGAACGGCAAGGCTTAGGGCACAGGTGAGGGTACGGAAACGTAGGAGGGTCGGGCTACGTGCTGACGCACGGGTCAGTGCCAGCGTACGGGCCAGGAGTAAGCAACGGCGTAAGGTAAGGTGTAGGGCTGGTGGTTGGTTTCCGTTCCGGGCTAGGGTTAGGGTTAGGGAACGGCAAGGCTTAGGGCACAGGTGAGGGTACGGAAACGTGGGGGGGTCGGGCTACGTGCTGACGCATGGGTCAGTGCCAGCGTACGGGTCAGGAGTAGGGTACGGCATAAGGTAAGGTGTAGGGCTGGTGGTGGTTTTCCGTTCTGGGCTATGGTTAGGGTTAGGGAACGGCAAGGCTTAGGGCACAGGTGAGGGGACGGAAACGTGGCAGGGTCAGGGTACGTGCTGACGCACGGGTCAGTGCCAGCGTACGGGCCAGGAGTAGGCAACGGCGTAGGATAAAGTGTACGGCTGTTGGTGGATTTGCGTTGTGGGCTAGGGTTAGGGTTAGGGAACGGCAAGGCTTAGGGCACAGGTCATGGTACGGAAACGCGGGAGGGTAAGGCTACGTGCTGATGCACGGGTCAGTGCCAGAGTACAGGCCTGGAGTAGGCAACGGCGTACGGTAAGGTGTAGGGCTGGTGGTGGGTTTCTGTTCCGGGCTAGCGTTAGGGTTAGGGAATGGCAAGGCTTAGGGCACAGGTGAGGGTACGGAAACGTGGGAGGGTCATGGTACGCGCTGACGCACGGGTCAGTGCCAGCGTACGGGCCAGGAGTAGGGTACGGCGTAAGGTAAGGTGTAGGGCTTGTGGTTGATTTCTGTTTCAGGCTAGGGTTAGGGTTAGGGAACGGCAAGGCTTAGGGCACAGGTGAGGGTAAGGAAACGTGGGAGGGTCGGGCTACGTGCTGACGCAAGGGTCAGTGGCAGCGTACGGGCCAGGAGTAGGGGACGGCGTAAGGTATGGTATAGGGCTTGTGGTTGATTTCCGTCCCAGGCTAGGGTTAGGGTTAGGGAACGTCAAGGCTTAGGGCACAGGTGAGGGTACGGAAACGTGGGAGGGTCGGGCTACGTGCTGACGCACGGAACAGTGCCAGCGTACGGGCCAGGAGTAGGCATCGGCGGAAGATAAAGTGTAGGGCTGGTGGTGGATTTGCGTTGTGAGCTAGGGATTGGGTTAGGGAACGGCAAGGCTTAGGGCACAGGTGTGGGTACGGAAACATGGGAGGGTCGGGCTACGTGCTGACGCACGGGACAGTGCCAGCATACGGGCCAGGAGTAGGCAACGGCGTAGGATAAAGTGTAGGGCTGGTGGTGGATTTGCGTTCCGGGCCAGGGATAGGGTTAGGGAACGGCAAGGCTTAGGGCACAGGTGAGGGTACGGAAACGTGGGAGGGTCAGGCTACATGCTGACCCACGGGTCAGTGCCAGCGTACGGGTCAGGAGTAGGGTACGGCGTAAGGTAAGGTGTAGGGCTGGTGGTGGGTTTCTATTCCGAGCTAGGTTTAGGGTTAGGGAACGGCAAGGCTTAAGGCACATGTGAGGGTACGGAAACGTGGGACGGTCAGGCTATGTGCAGACGCACGTGTCAGTGCCAGCGTACGGGCCAGGAGTAGGCAACGGCTAGGATAAAGTGTAGGGCTGGTGGTGGATTTGCGTTCTGGGCTAGGGTTAGGGTTAGGGAACGGCAAGGCTTAGGGCACAGGTGAGGGTACGGAAACGTAGGAGGGTCGGGCTACGTGCTGACGCACGGGTCAGTGCCAGCGTACGGGCCAGGAGTAAGCAACGGCGTAAGGTAAGGTGTAGGGCTGGTGGTTGGTTTCCGTTCCGGGCTAGGGTTAGGGTTAGGGAACGGCAAGGCTTAGGGCACAGGTGAGGGTACGGAAACGTGGGGGGGTCGGGCTACGTGCTGACGCATGGGTCAGTGCCAGCGTACGGGTCAGGAGTAGGGTACGGCATAAGGTAAGGTGTAGGGCTGGTGGTGGTTTTCCGTTCTGGGCTATGGTTAGGGTTAGGGAACGGCAAGGCTTAGGGCACAGGTGAGGGGACGGAAACGTGGCAGGGTCAGGGTACGTGCTGACGCACGGGTCAGTGCCAGCGTACGGGCCAGGAGTAGGCAACGGCGTAGGATAAAGTGTACGGCTGTTGGTGGATTTGCGTTGTGGGCTAGGGTTAGGGTTAGGGAACGGCAAGGCTTAGGGCACAGGTCATGGTACGGAAACGCGGGAGGGTAAGGCTACGTGCTGATGCACGGGTCAGTGCCAGAGTACAGGCCTGGAGTAGGCAACGGCGTACGGTAAGGTGTAGGGCTGGTGGTGGGTTTCTGTTCCGGGCTAGCGTTAGGGTTAGGGAATGGCAAGGCTTAGGGCACAGGTGAGGGTACGGAAACGTGGGAGGGTCATGCTACGCGCTGACGCACGGGTCAGTGCCAGCGTACGGGCCAGGAGTAGGGTACGGCGTAAGGTAAGGTGTAGGGCTTGTGGTTGATTTCTGTTTCAGGCTAGGGTTAGGGTTAGGGAACGGCAAGGCTTAGGGCACAGGTGAGGGTAAGGAAACGTGGGAGGGTCGGGCTACGTGCTGACGCAAGGGTCAGTGGCAGCGTACGGGCCAGGAGTAGGCAACGGCGTAGGATAAAGTGTAGGGCTGGTGGTGGATTTGCGTTCTGGGCAAGGCTTAGCCTTAGGGAACGGCAAGGCTTAGGGCACAGGTGAGGGTACGGAAACGCGGAAGGGTAAGGCTACGTGCTGATGCACGGGTCAGTGCCAGAGTACAGGCCAGGAGTAGGCAACGGTGTAGGGTAAGGTGTAGGGCTGGTGGTGGGTTTCCGTTCAGGACTAGGGTTAGGGTTAGGGAATGGCAAGGCTTAGGGCACAGGTGAGGGTACGGAAACCTGGGAGGGTCAGGCTACATGCTGACGCATGGGTCAGTGCCAGCGTACAGGCCAGGAGTAGGCAACGACGTAAGGTAAGGTGTAGGGCTGGTGGTGGGTTTCCGTTCCGGGCTAGGGTTAGGGTTAGGGAACGGCAAGGCTTAGTGCACAGGTGAGGGTACGGAAACGTGTGAGGGTCAGGCTACGTGCTGACGCAAGGGTCAGTGCCAACGTACGGGTCAGGAGTAGGGTACGGCGTAAGGTAAGGTGTAGGGCTTCTGGTTGATTTCCGTTCCAGGCTAGGGTTAGGGTTGGGAACGGCAAGGCTTAAGGCACAGGTGAAGGTACGGAAACGTGGGAGGGTCAGGCTACGTGCTGACGCACGGTTCAGTGCCAGCGTACGGGCCAGGAATAGGGTACGGCGTAAGGTAAGGTGTAGGGCTGGTGGTGGGTTTCCGTTCCGGTCTAGGGATAGGGTTAGGGAACGGCAAGGCTTAGGGCAGAGGTGAGGGTACGGAAACGTGGGAGGGTCGGGCTACGTGCTGACGCACGGGTCAGTGCCAGCGTACGGGCCAGGAGTAGGCAACGGTGTAGGATAAAGTGTAGGGCTGGTGGTGGATTTGCGTTCCGGGCTAGGGTTAGAGTTAGGGAACGGCAAGGCTTAGGGCACAGGTCAGGGTACGGAAACGTGGGAGGGTCAGGCTACGTGCTGACGCACGGGTCAGTGCCAGCGTACGGGCCAGGAGTAGGATACGGCGTAAGGTAAGGTGTAGGGCTTGTGGTTGATTTCCGTTCCAGGCTAGGGTTAGCGTTAGGGAACGGCAAGGCTAAGGGCACAGGTGAGGGTACAGAAACGTGGGAGGGTCGGGCTACGTGCTGACGCACGGGTCAGTGCCAGCGTAAGGGTCAGGAGTAGGGTACGGCATAAGGTAAGGTTTAGGGTTGGTGGTGGGTTTCCGTTCCGGGCTAGGGTTAGGGTTAGGGAACGGCAAGGCTTAGGGCACAGGTGAGGGTACGGAAACGTGGGAGGGTCGGGCTACGTGCTGACGCACGGGTCAGTGCCAGCGTAGGGGCCAGGAGTAGGCAACGGCGTAGGATAAAGTGTAGGGCTGGTGGTGGATTTGCATTCTGGGCTAGGGTTAGGTTTAGGGAACGGCAAGGCTTAGGGCACAGGTCATGGTACGGAAACGCGGGAGGGTAAGGCTACGTGCTGATGCACGGGTCAGTGCCAGAGTACAGGCCAGGAGTAGGCAACGGCGTAGGGTAAGGTGTAGGGCTGGTGGTGGGTTTCCGTTCCGGGCTAGCGTTAGGGTTAGGGAACGGCAAGGCTTAGGGCACAGGTGAGGGTACGGAAACGTGGGAGGATCAGTCTACGTGCTGACGCACGGGTCAGTGCCAACGTACGGGTCAGGAGTAGGGTACGGCATAAGGTAAGGTGTAGGGCTTGTGGTTGATTTCCGTTCCAGGCTAGGGTTAGGGAACGGCAAGGCTTAGGGCACAGGTGAAGGTACGGAAAAGTGGGAGGGTCAGGCTACGTGCGGACGCACGGTTCAGTGCCATCGTACGGGCCAGGAATAGGGTACGGCGTAATGTAAGGTGTTGGGCTGGTGGTGGGTTTCCGTTCCGGGCTAGGGTTAGTGTTAGGGAACGGCAAGGCTTAGGGCACAGGTGAGGGTACGGAAAAGTGGGAGGGTCAGGCTACGTGCTGACGCACGGGTCAGTGCCAGCGTACGGGCCAGGAGTAGGGTACGGCGTAAGGTAAGGTGTAGGGCTTGTGGTTCATTTCCGTTCAAGGCTAGGGTTAGGGTTAGGGAACGGCAAGGCTTAGGGCACAGGTGAGGGTACGGAAACGTGGGAGGGTCGGGGTACGTGCTGACGCCCGGGTCAGTGCCTGCGTACGGGCCAGGAGTAGGCAACGGCGTAGGATAAAGTGTAGGGCTGGTGGTGGACTTGGGTTGTGGGCTAGGGTTAGGGTTAGGGAACGGCAAGGCTTAGGGCACAGGTGAGGGTATGGAAACGCGGGAGGGTAAGGCTACGTGCTGATGCACGGCTCAGTGCCAGAGTACAGGCCAGGAGTAGGCAACGGCGTAGGGTAAGGTGTAGGGCTGGTGGTTGGTTTCCGTTCCGGGCTAGGGTTAGGGTTAGGGAACGGCAAGGCTTAGGGCACAGGTGAGGGTACGGAAACGTGGGGGGGTCGGGCTACGTGCTGACGCACGGGTCAGTGCCAGCGTACGGGTCAGGAGTAGGGTACGGCATAAGGTAAGGTGTAGGGCTGGTGGTGGTTTTCCGTTCTGGGCTAGGGTTAGGGTTAGGGAACGGCAAGGCTTAGGGCACAAATGAGAGGACGGAAACGTGGCAGGGTCAGGCTACGTGCTCATGCACGGGTCTGTGCCAGCGTACGGGCCAGGAGTAGCTAACGGCGTAGAATAAAGTGTAGGGCTGGTGGTGGATTTGCGTTCTGGGCTAGGGTTAGGGTTAGGGAACGGCAAGGCTTAGGGCACAGGGGCGGGTACGGAAACGCGGGAGGGTAAGGCTACGTGCTGTTGCACGGGTCAGTGCCAGAGAACAGGCCAGGAGTAGGCAACGGCGTAGGGTAAGGTGTAGGGCTGGTGGTGGGTTTCCGTTCCGGGCTAGGGTTAGGGTTAGGGAATGGCAAGGCTTAGGGCACATATGAGGGTACGGAAACCTGGGAGGGTCAGGCTACGTGCTGACGCATGGGTCAGTGCCAGCGTACGGGCCAGGAGTAGGCAACGACATAAGGTAAGGTGTAGGGCTGGTGGTGGGCTTCCGTTCCGGGCTAGGGTTAGGGTTAGGGAACGGCAAGGCTTAGGGCACAGGTGAGGGTACGGAGACGTGGGAGGGTCAGGCTACGTGCTGACGCACGGGTCAGTGCCAACGTACGGGTCAGGAGTAAGGTACGGCGAAAGGTAAGGTGTAGGGCTGGTGGTGGGTTTCTATTCAGGGCTAGGGTTAGGGTTAGGGAACCGTAAGGCTTAGGGCACAGGTGAGGGTACGGAAACGTGGGAGGGTCAGGCTACGTGCTGACGCACGGGTCAGTGCCAGCGTACGGGCCAGGAATAGGGTACGGCGTAAGGTAAGGTGTAGGGCTGGTGGTGGGTTTCCGTTCCGGGCTAGCGTTAGGGTTAGGGAACGGCAAGGCTTAGGGCACAGGTGAGGGTACGGAAACGTGGGAGGGTCAGGCTACGTGCTGACGCACGGGTCAGTGCCAGCGTACGGGCCAGGAGTAGGGTACGGCGTAAGGTAAGGTGTAGGGCTTGTGGTTGATTTCCGTTCCTGGCTAGGGTTAGGGTTAGGGAACGGCAAGGCTTAGGGCACAGGTGAGGGTACGGAAACGTGGGAGGGTCGGGCTACGTGATGACGCACGGGTCAGTGCCAGCGTACGGGCCAGGAGTAGGCAACGGCGTAGGATAAAGTGTAGGGCTGGTGGTGGATTTGCGTTCCGGGCTAGGGTTAGGGTTAGGGAACGGCAAGGCTTAGGGCACAGGTCAGGGTACGGAAACGTGGGAGGGTCAGGCTACGTGCTGACGCACGGGTCAGTGCCAGCGTACGGTTCAGGAGTAGGGTACGGCGTAAGGTAAGGTGTAGGGCTGGTGGTGGGTTTCTATTCCGGGCTAGGGTTAGGGTTAGGGAACGGCAAGGCTTAGGGCACAGGTGAGGGTACGGAAACGTGGGAGGGTCAGTCTACGTGCTGACGCACGGTTCAGTGCCAGCGTATGGGCCAGGAATAGGGTACGGTGTAAGGTAAGGTGTAGGGCTGGTGGTGGGTTTCCGTTCCGGGCTAGGGTTAGGGTTAGGGAACGGCAAGGCTTAGGGCACAGGTGAGGGTATGGAAACGTGGGAGGGTCAGGCTACGTGCTGACGCACGGGTCTGTGCCAGCGTACGGGCCAGGAGTAGGGTACGGCGTAAGGTAAGGTGTAAGGCTTGTGGTTGATTTCCGTTCCAGGCTAGGGTTAGGGTTAGGGAACAGCAAGGATTAGGGCACAGGTGAGGGTTCGGAAACGTGGGAGGGTCGGGCTACGTGCTGACGCACGGGTCAGTGCCAGGGTACGGGACAGCAGTAGGCAACGGCGTAGGATAAAGTGTAGGGCTGGTGGTGGATTTGCGTTGTGGGCTAGGGTTAGGGTTAGGGAACGGCAAAGCTTAGGGCACAGGTCAGGGTACGGAAACGCGGGAGGTTAAGGCTACGTGCTGATGCACGGGTCAGTGCCAGAGTACAGGCCAGGAGTAGGCAACGGCGTAGGGTAAGGTGTAGGGCTGGTGGTGGGTTTCCGTTCCGGGCTAGCGTTAGGGATAGGGAACGGCAAGGCTTAGGGCACAGGTGAGGGTACGGATACGTGGGAGGGTCAGGCTACGTGCTGACGCACGGGTCAGTGCCAGCGTAAGGGCCAGGAGTAGGGTACGGCGTAAGGTAAGGTGTAGGGCTTGTGGTTGATTTCCGTTTCAGGCTAGGGTTAGGGTTAGGGAACGGCAAGGCTTAGGGCACAGGTGAGGGTACGGAAACGTGGGAGGGTCGGGCTACGTGCTGACGCACGGGTCAGTGCCAGCCTACGGGCCAGGAGTAGGCAACGGCGTAGGATAAAGTGTAGGGCTGGGGGTGGATTTGCGTTCTGGGCTAGGGTTAGGGTTAGGGAACGGCAAGGCTTAGGGCACAGGTGAGGGTACGGAAACGCGGGAGGGTAAGGCTACGTGCTGATGCACGGGTCAGTGCCAGAGTACAGGCCAGGAGTAGGCAACGGCGTAGGGTAAGGTGTAGGGCTGGTGGTGGGTTTCCGTTCCGGGCTAGGGTTAGGGTTAGGGAACGGCAAGGCTTAGGGCACAGGTGAGGGTACGGAAACGTGGGAGGGTCAGGCTACGTGCTAACGCCTGGGTCAGTGCCAGCGTACGGGCCAGGAGTAGGCAACGACGTAAGGTAAGGTGTAGGGCTGGTGGTTGGTTTCCGTTCCAGGGTAGGGTTAGCGTTAGGGAACGGCAAGGCTTAGGGCACAGGTGAGGGTACGGAAACGTGGGAGGGTCGGGCTACGTTCTGACGCACGGGTCAGTGCCAGCGTACGGGCCGGGAGTAGGCAACGGCGTAGGATAAAGTGTAGGGCTGTTGGTGTATTTGCGTTGTGGGCTAGGGTTAGGGTTAGGGAACGGCAAGGCTTAGGGCACAGGTCATGGTACGGAAACGCAGGAGGGTAAGGCTACGTGCTGATGCACGGGTCAGTGCCAGAGTACAGGCCTGGAGTAGGCAACGGCGTAGGGTAAGGTGTAGGGCTGGTGGTGGGTTTCCGTTCCGGGCTAGCGTTAGGGTTAGGGAACGGCAAGGCTTAGGGCACAGGTGAGGGTATGGAAACGTGGGAGGGTGAGGCTACGCGCTGACGCACGGGTCAGTGCCAGTGTACGGGCCAGGAGTAGGGTACGGCGTAAGGTAAGGTGTAGCGCTTGTGGTTGATTTCCGTTTCAGGCTAGGGTTAGGGTTAGGGAACGGCAAGGCTTAGGGCACAGGTGAGGGTACGGAAACGTGGGAGGGTCGGGCTACGTGCTGACGCACGGGTCAGTGGCAGCGTACGGGCCAGGAGTAGGCAACGGCGTAGGATAAAGTGTAGGGCTGGTGGTGGATTTGTGTTCTGGGCTAGGGTTAGCGTTAGGGAACGGCAAGGCTTAGGGCACAGGTGAGGGTACGGAAACGCGGAAGGGTAAGGCTACGTGCTGATGCACGGGTCAGTGCCAGAGTACAGGCCAGGAGTAGGCAACGGCGTAGTGTAAGGTGTAGGGCTGGTGGTGGGTTTCCGTTCCGTGCTAGGGTTAGGGTTAGGGAACGGCAAGGCTTAGGGCACAGGTGAGGGTACGGAAACGTGGGAGGGTCGGGCTACGTGCTGACGCACGGGTCAGTGCCAGCGTACGGGCCAGGAGTAGGCAACGGCGTAGGATAAAGTGTAGGGCTGGTGGTGGACTTGCGTTGTGGGCTAGGGTTAGGGTTAGGGAACGGCAAGGCTTAGGGCACAGGTCAGGGTACGGAAACGCGGGAGCGTAAGGCTACGTGCTAATGCACGGGTCAGTGCCAGACTACAGGCCAGGAGAAGGCAACGGCGTAGGGTAAGGTGTAGGGCTGGTGGTGGGTTTCCGTTCAGGGCTAGGGTTAGGGTTAGGGAACGGCAAGGCTTAGGGCACAGGTGAGGGTACGGAAACGTGGGAGGGTCGGGCTACGTGCTGACGCCCGTGTCAGTGCCAGCGTACGAGCCAGGAGTAGGCAACGGCGTAGGATAAAGTGTAGGGCTGGTGGTGGATTTGCGTTCCGGGCTAGGGTTAGGGTTAGGGAACGGCAAGGCTTAGGGCACAGGTGAGGGTACGGAAACGTAGGAGGGTCAGGCTACGTGCTGACGCACCGGTCAGTGCCAGCGTACTGGTCAGGAGTAAGGTACGGCGAAAGGTAAGGTGTAGGGCTGGTGGTGGGTTTCTATTCAGGGCTAGGGTTAGGGTTAGGGGACGGTAAGGCTTAGGGCACAGGTGACGGTACGGAAACGTGGGAAGGTCACGCTACGTGCTGACGCACGGTTCAGTGCCAGCGTACGGGCGAGGAATAGGGTACGGCGTAAGGTAAGGTGTAGGGCTGGTGGTGGGTTTCCGTTCCGCGCTAGGGTTAGGGTTAGGGAACGGAAAGGCTTAGGGCACAGGTGAGGGTACGGAAACGTGGGAGGGTCAGGCTACGTGCTGACGCAAGGGTCAGTGCCAGCGTACGGGCCAGGAGTAGGGTACGGCGTAAGGTATGGTGTAGGGCTTGTGGTTGATTTCCGTTCCAGGCTAGGGTTAGGGTTAGGGAATGGCAAGGCTTAGGGCAGAGGTGAGGGTACGGCAACGCGGGAGGGTAAGGCTACGTGCTGATGCACGGGTCAGTGCCAGAGTACAGGCCAGGAGTAGGCAACGGCGTAGGGTAAGGTGTAGGGCTGGTGGTGGGTTTCCGTTCCGGGCTAGGGTTAGGGTTAGGGAACAGCAAGGCTTAGGGCACAGGTGAGGGTACGGAAACGTGGGAGCTTCAGGCTACGTGCTGAAGCACGTGTCAGTGCCAGCATACGGGCGAGGAGTAGGCAACGGCGTAGGATAAAGTGTAGGGCTGGTGGTGGATTTGCGTTCCGGGATAGGGTTAGGGTTAGGGAACGGCAAGGCTTAGGCACAGGTGAGGGTACGGAAACGTGGGAGGGTCAGGCTACGTCCTGACGCACGGGTCAGTGCCAGCGTACCGTCCAGGAGTAGGGTACGGCGTAAGGTAAGGTGTAGGGCTTGTGGTTGATTTCCGTTCCAGGCTAGGGTTAGGGTTAGGGAACGGCAAGGCTTAGGGCACAGGTGAGTGTACGGAAACGTGGTAGGGTCGGGCTTCGTGATGACGCACGGGTCAGTGCCAGCGTATGGGCCAGTAGTAGGCAACGGCGTAGGATAAAGTGTAGGGCTGGTGGTGGATTTCCGTTGTGGGCTAAGGTTAGGGTTAGGGAACGGCAAGGCTTAGGGCACAGGTCAGGGTACGGAAACGCGGGTGGGTAAGGCTACGTGCTGATGCACGGGTCAGTGCCAGAGTACAGGCCAGGAGTAGGCAACGGCGTAGGGTAAGGTGTAGGGCTGGTGGTGGGTTTCCGTTCCGGGCTAGCGTTAGGCTTAGGGAACGGCAAGGCTTAGGGCACAGGTGAGGGTACGGAAACGTGGGAAGGTCAGGCTACGTGCTGACGCACGGTTCAGTGCCAGCGTACGGGCGAGGAATAGGGTACGGCGTAAGGTACGGTGTAGGGCTGGTGGTGGGTTTCCGTTCCGGGCTAGGGTTAGGGTTAGGGAACGGAAAGGCTTAGGGCACATGTGAGGGTACGGAAACGTGGGAGGGTCAGGCTACGTCCTGACGCACGGGTCAGTGCCAGCGTACCGTCCAGGAGTAGGGTACGGCGTAAGGTAAGGTGTAGGGCTTGTGGTTGATTTCCGTTCCAGGCTATGGTTAGGGTTAGGGAACGGCAAGGCTTAAGGCACAGGTGAGTGTACGGAAACGTGGTAGGGTCGGGCTTCGTGATGACGCACGGGTCAGTGCCAGCGTATGGGCCAGTAGTAGGCAACGGCGTAGGATAAAGTGTAGGGCTGGTGGTGGATTTGCGTTCCGGGCTAGGGTTAGGGTTAGGGAATGGCAAGGCTTAGGGCACAGGTCAGGGTACGGAAACGCGGGCGTGTAAGGCTACGTGCTGATGCACGGGTCAGTGCCAGAGTACAGGCCAGGAGTAGGCAACGGCGTAGGGTAAGGTGTAGGGCTGGTGGTGGGTTTCCGTTCCGGGCTAGGGTTAGGGTTAGGGAACGGCAAGGCTTAGGGCACAGGTGAGGGTACGGAAACGTGGGAGGTTCAGGCTACGTGCTGAAGCACGGGTCAGTGCCAGCGTACGGGCCAGGAGTAGGCAACGGCGTAGGATAATGTGTAGGGCTGGTGGGGGATTTGCGTTCCGGGCTAGGGTTAGGGTTAGGGAACGGCAAGGCTTAGGGCACAGGTCATGGTACGGAAACGTGGGAGGGTCAGGCTACGTGCTGACACACGTGTCAGTGCCAGCGTACGGGTCAGGCGTAGGGTACGGCGAAAGGTAAGGTGTAGGGCTGGTGGTGGGTTTCTATTCCGGGCTAGGTTTAGGGTTAGGGAACGGCAAGGCTTAGGGTACAGGTGAGGGTACCGAAACGTGGGAGGGTCAGGCTATGTGCTGACGCACGGTTCAGTGCCAGCGTATGGGCCAGGAATAGGGTACGGCGTAAGGTAAGGTGTAGGGCTGGTGGTGGGTTTCCGTTCCGGGCTAGGGTTAGGGTTAGGGAACGGCAAGGCTTAGGGCACAAGTGAGGGTACGGAAACGTGGGAAGTTCAGGCTACGTGCTGAAGCACCGGTCAGTGCCAGCGTACGGGCCAGGAGTAGGCAACGGCGTAGGATAAAGTGTAGGGCTGGTGGTGGATTTGCGTTCCGGGCTAGGGTTAGGGTTAGGGAACGGCAAGGCTTAGGGCACAGGTCAGGGTACGGAAACGTGGGAGGGTCAGTCTACGTGCTGACGCACGGGTCAGTGCCAGCGTACGGTTCAGGAGTAGGGTACGGCGTAAGGTAAGGTGTAGGGCTGGTGGTGGGTTTCTATTCCGGGCTAGGGTTAGGGTTAGGGAACGGCAAGGCTTAGGGCACAGGTGAGGTTACGGAAACGTGGGAGGGTCAGTCTACGTGCTGACGCACGGTTCAGTGCCAGCGTACGGGCCAGGAATAGGGTACGGTGTAAGGTAAGGTGTAGGGCTGGTGGTGGGTTTCCGTTCCGGGCTAGGGTTAGGGTTAGGGAACGGCAAGGCTTAGGGCACAGGTGAGGGTATGGAAACGTGGGAGGGTCAGGCTACGTGCTGACGCACGGGTCAGTGCCAGCGTAAGGGCCAGGAGTAGGGTACGGCGTAAGGTAAGGTGTAGGGCTTGTGGTTGATTTCCGTTTCAGGCTAGGGTTAGGGTTAGGGAACGGCAAGGCTTAGGGCACAGGTGAGGGTACGGAAACGTGGGAGGGTCGGGCTACGTGCTGACGCACGGGTCAGTGCCAGCCTACGGGCCAGGAGTAGGCAACGGCGTAGGATAAAGTGTAGGGCTGGGGGTGGATTTGCATTCTGGGCTAGGGTTAGGGTTAGGGAACGGCAAGGCTTAGGGCACAGGTGAGGGTACGGAAACGCGGGAGGGTAAGGCTACGTGCTGATGCACGGGTCAGTGCCAGAGTACAGGCCAGGAGTAGGCAACGGCGTAGGGTAAGGTGTAGGGCTGGTGGTGGGTTTCCGTTCCGGGCTAGGGTTAGGGTTAGGGAACGGCAAGGCTTAGGGCACAGGTGAGGGTACGGAAACGTGGGAGGGTCAGGCTACGTGCTAACGCATGGGTCAGTGCCAGCGTACGGGCCAGGAGTAGGCAACGACGTAAGGTAAGGTGTAGCGCTTGTGGTTGATTTCCGTTTCAGGCTAGGGTTAGGGTTAGGGAACGGCAAGGCTTAGGGCACAGGTGAGGGTACGGAAACGTGGGAGGGTCGGGCTACGTGCTGACGCACGGGTCAGTGGCAGCGTACGGGCCAGGAGTAGGCAACGGCGTAGGATAAAGTGTAGGGCTGGTGGTGGATTTGCGTTCTGGGCTAGGGTTAGCGTTAGGGAACGGCAAGGCTTAGGGCACAGGTGAGGGTACGGAAACGCGGAAGGGTAAGGCTACGTGCTGATGCACGGGTCAGTGCCAGACTACAGGCTAGGAGTAGGCAACGGCGTAGTGTAAGGTGTAGGGCTGGTGGTGGGTTTCCGTTCCGGGCTAGGGTTAGGGTTAGGGAACGGCAAGGCTTAGGGCACAGGTGAGGGTACGGAAACGTGGGAGTGTCGGGCTACGTGCTGACGCACGGGTCAGTGCCAGCGTACGGGCCAGGAGTAGGCAACGGCGTAGGATAAAGTGTAGGGCTGGTGGTGGACTTGCGTTGTGGGCTAGGGTTAGGGTTAGGGAACGGCAAGGCTTAGGGCACAGGTCAGGGTACGGAAACGCGGGAGGGTAAGGCTACGTGCTAATGCACGGGTCAGTGCCAGACTACAGGCCAGGAGTAGGCAACGGCGTAGGGTAAGGTGTAGGGCTGGTGGTGGGTTTCCGTTCAGGGCTAGGGTTAGGGTTAGGGAACGGCAAGGCTTAGGGCACAGGTGAGGGTTCGGAAACGTGGGAGGGTCGGGCTACGTGCTGACGCCCGTGTCAGTGCCAGCGTACGAGCCAGGAGTAGGCAACGGTGTAGGATAAAGTGTAGGGCTGGTGGTGGATTTGCGTTCCGGGCTAGGGTTAGGGTTAGGGAACGGCAAGGCTTAGGGCACAGGTGAGGGTACGGAAACGTAGGAGGGTCAGGCTACGTGCTGACGCACCGGTCAGTGCCAGCGTACTGGTCAGGAGTAAGGTACGGCGAAAGGTAAGGTGTAGGGCTGGTGGTGGGTTTCTATTCAGGGCTAGGGTTAGGGTTAGGGGACGGTAAGGCTTAGGGCACAGGTGACGGTAAGGAAACGTGGGAAGGTCACGCTACGTGCTGACGCATGGTTCAGTGCCAGCGTACGGGCGAGGAATAGGGTACGGCGTAAGGTAAGGTGTAGGGCTAGTGGTGGGTTTGCATTGTGGGCTAGGGTTAGGGTTAGGGAACGGCAAGGCATAGGGCACAGGTGAGGGTACGGAAACGCGGGAGGATAAGGCTACGTGCTGATGCACGGGTCAGTGCCAGAGTACAGGCCTGGAGTAGGCAACGGCGTAGGGTAAGGTGTAGGGCTGGTGGTGGGTTTCCGTTCCGGGCTAGCGTTAGGGTTAGGGAACGGCAAGGCTTAGGGCACAGGTGAGGGTACGGAAACGTGGGAGGGTCAGGCTACGCGCTGACGCACGGGTCAGTGCCAGCGTACGGGCCAGGAGTAGGGTACGGCATAAGGTAAGGTGTAGGGCTTGTGGTTGATTTCCGTTCCAGGCAAGGGTTAGGGTTAGGGAACGGCAAGGCTTAGGGCACAGGTGAGGGTACGGAAACGTGGGAGGGTCGGGCTACGTGCTGACGCACGGGTCAGTGGCAGCGTACGGGCCAGGAGTAGGCAACGGCGTAGGATAAAGTGTAGGGCTGGTGGTGGATTTGCGTTCTGGGCTAGGGTTAGCGTTAGGGAACGGCAAGGCTTAGGGCACAGGTGAGGGTACGGAAACGCGGAAGGCTAAGGCTACGTGCTGATGCACGGGTCAGTGCCAGAGTACAGGCCAGGAGTAGGCAACGGCGTAGGGTAAGGTGTAGGGCTGGTGGTGGGTTTCCGTTCCGGGCTAGGGTTAGTGTTAGGGAACGGCAAGGCTTAGGGCACAGGTGAGGGTACGGAAACGTGTGAGGGTCAGGCTACGTGCTGACGCACGAGTCAGTGCCAACGTACGGGTCAGGAGTAGGGTACGGCGTAAGGTAAGGTGTAGGGATTGTGGTTGATTTCCGTTCCAGGCTAGGGTTAGGTTTAGGGAACGGCAAGGCTTAAGGCACAGGTGAATGTACGGAAACGTGGGAGGGACAGGCTACGTGCTGACGCACGGTTCAGTGCCAGCGTACGGGCCAGGAATAGGGTACGGCGTAAGGTAAGGTGTAGGGCTGGTGGTGGGTTTCCGTTCCGGGCTAGGGTTAGGGTTAGGGAACGGCAAGGCTTAACGCACATGTGAGGGTACGGAAACGTGGGACGGTCAGGCTACGTGCAGACGCACGTGTCAGTGCCAGCGTACGGGCCAGGAGTAGGCAACGGCGTAGGATAAAGTGTAGGGCTGGTGGTGGATTTGCGTTCCGGGCTAGGGTTAGGGTTAGGGAACGGCAAGGCTTAGGGCACAGGTGAGGGTACGGAAACGTAGGAGGGTCGGGCTACGTGCTGACGCACGGGTCAGTGCCAGCGTACGGGCCAGGAGTAGGCAACGGCGTAAGGTAAGGTGTAGGGCTGGTGGTTGGTTACTGTTCCGGGCTAGGGTTAGGGTTAGGGAACGGCAAGGCTTAGGGCACAGGTGAGGGTACGGAAACGTGGGGGGGTCGGGCTACGTGCTGACGCATGGGTCAGTGCCAGCGTACGGGCCAGGAGTAGGCAACGGCGTAGGATAAAGTGTAGGGCTGGTGGTGGATTTGCATTCTGGGCTAGGGTTAGGTTTAGGGAACGGCAAGGCGTAGGGCACAGGTCAGGGTACCGAAATGCGGGAGGGTAAGGCTACGTGCTGATGCACGGGTCAGTGCCAGAGTACATGCCAGGAGTAGGCAACGGCGTAGGGTAAGGTGTAGGGCTGGTGGTGGGTTTCCGTTCCGGGCTAGGGTTAGGGTTAGGGAACGGCAAGGCTTAGGGCACAGGTTAGGGTACGGAAACGTGGGACGGTCAGTCTACGTGCAGACGCACGTGTCTGTGCCAGCGTACGGGTCAGGAGTAGGCAACGGCGTAGGATAAAGTGTAGGGCTGGTGGTGGATTTGCGTTCGGGCTAGGTTTAGGGTTAGGGAACGGCAAGGCTTAGGGCACAGGTGAGGGTACGGAAACGTAGCAGGGTCGGGCTACGTGCCGACGCACGGGTCAGTGCCAGCGTACGGGCCAGGAGTAGGCAACGGCGTAAGGTAAGGTGTAGGGCTGGTGGTGGGTTTCCGTTCCCGGCTAGGGTTAGGGTTAGGGAACGGCAAGGCTTAGGGCACAGGTGAGGGTACGGAGACGTGGGAGGGTCAGGCTACGTGCTGACGCACGGGTCAGTGCCAATGTATGGGTTAGGAGTAGGGTACGGCGTATGGTAAGGTGTAGGGCTTGTGGTTGATTTCCGTTCCAGGCTAGGGTTAGGGAACGGCAAGGCTTAAGGCACAGGTGAAGGTATGGAAACGTGGGAGGGTCAGGCTACGTGCGGACGCACGGTTCAGTGCCATCGTACGGGCCAGGAATAGGGTACGGCGTAAGGTAAGTTGTAGGGCTGGTGGTGGATTTCCGTTCCGGGCTAGGGTTAGGGTTAGGGAACGGCAAGGCTTAGGGCACAGGTGAGGGTACGGAAACGTGGGAGGGTCAGGCTACGTGCTGACGCATGGGTCAGTGCCAGCGTACGGGCCAGGAGTAGGGTACGGCGTAAGGTAAGGTGTAGGGCTTGTGGTTGATTTCTGTTCCAGGCTAGGGTTAGGGTTAGGGAACGGCAAGGCTTAGGGCACAGGTGACAGTAAGGAAACGTGGGAGGGTCGGGCTACGTGCTGACGCACGGGTCAGTGCCAGCGTACGGGCCAGGAGTAGGCAACGGCGTAGGATAAAGTGTAGGGCTGGTGGTGGATTTGCGTTGTGGTCTAGGGTTAGGGTTAGGGAACGGCAAGGCTTAGGGCACAGGTCAGGGTACGGAAACGTGGGAGGTTCAGGCTACGTGCTGTAGCACGGTTCAGTGCCAGCGTACGGGCCAGGAGTAGGGTACGGCGTAGGATAATGTGTAGGGCTGGTGGTGGATTTGCGTTCCGGGCTAGGCTTAGGGTTAGGGAACGGCAAGGCTTAGGGCACAGGTGAGGGTACGGAAACGTGGGGGGGTCGGGCTACGTGCTGACGCATGGGTCAGTGCCAGCGTACGGGTCAGGATTAGGGTACGGCATAAGGTAAGGTGTGGGGCTGGTGGTGGTTTTCCGTTCTGGGCTAGGGTTAGGGTTAGGGAACGGCAAGGCTTAGGGCACAGGTGAGGGGACGGAAACGTGGCAGGGTCAGGCTACGTGCAGACGCACGGGTCAGTGCCAGCGTACGGGCCAGGAGTAGGCAACGGCGTAGGATAAAGTGTAGGTCTGGTGGTGGATTTGCGTTCGGGCTAGGGTTAGGGTTAGGGAACGGCAAGGCTTAGGGCACAGGTGAGGGTACGGAAACGTGGGAGGGTCAGGCTACGTGCCGACGCACGGGTCAGTGCCAGCGTACGGGCCAGGAGTAGGGTACGGCGTAAGGTAAGGTGTAGGGCTGGTGGTGGGTTTCCGTTCCAGGCTAGGGTTAGGGTTAGGGAACGGCAAGGCTTAGGGCACAGGTGAGGGTACGGAGACGTGGGAGGGTCAGGCTACGTGCTGACGCACGTGTCTGTGCCAGCGTACGGGCCAGGAGTAGGCAACGGCGTAGGATAAAGTGTAGGGCTGGTGGTGGATTTGCGTTCGGGCTAGGGTTAGGGTTAGGGAAAGTCAAGGCTTAGGGCACAGGTGAGGGTACGGAAACGTAGGAGGGTCGGGCTACGTGCCGACGCACGGGTCAGTGCCAGCGTATGGGCCAGGAGTAGGCAACGGCGTAAGGTAAGGTATAGGGCTGGTGGTGGGTTTCCGTTCCGGGCTAGGGTTAGGGTTAGGGAACGGCAAGGCTTAGGGCACAGGTGAGGGTACGGAGACGTGGGAGGGTCAGGCTACGTGCTGACGCACGGGTCAGTGCCAACGTACGGGTCAGGAGTAGGGTACGGCGTAAGGTAAGGTGTAGGGCTTGTGGTTGATTTCCGTTCCAGGCTAGGGTGAGGGAACGGCAAGGCTTAAGGCACAGGTGAAGGTACGGAAACGTGGGAGGGTCAGGCTACGTGCGGACGCACGGTTCAGTGCCATCGTACGGGCCAGGAATAGGGTATGGCGTAAGGTAAGGTGTAGGGCTGGTGGTGGGTTTCCGTTCCGGGCTAGGGTTAGGGTTAGGGAACGGCAAGGATTAGGGCACAGGTGAGGGTACGGAAACGTGGGAGGGTCAGGCTACGTGCTGACGCACGGGTCAGTGCCAGCGTACGGGCCAGGAGTAGGGTACGGCGTAAGGTAAGGTGTAGGGCTTGTGGTTGATTTCTGTTCCAGGCTAAGGTTAGGGTTAGGGAACGGCAAGGCTTAGGGCACAGGTGACAGTAAGGAAACGTGGGAGGGTCGGGCTACGTGCTGACGCACGGGTCAGTGCCAGCGTACGGGCCAGGAGTAGGCAATGGCGTAGGATAAAGTGTACGGCTGGTGGTGGATTTGCGTTGTGGTCTAGGGTTAGGGTTAGGGAACGGCAAGGCTTAGGGCACAGGTCAGGGTACGGAAACGTGGAAGGTTCAGGCTACGTGCTGTAGCACGGTTCAGTGCCAGCGTACGGGCCAGGAGTAGGGTACGGCGTAGGATAATGTGTAGGGCTGGTGGTGGATTTGCGTTCCGGGCTAGGGTTAGGGTTAGGGAACGGCAAGGCTTAGGGCACAGGTGAGGGTACGGAAACGTGGGGGGGTCGGGCTACGTGCTGACGCATGGGTCAGTGCCAGCGTACGGGTCAGGATTAGGGTACGGCATAAGGTAAGGTGTGGGGCTGGTGGTGGTTTTCCGTTCTGGGCTAGGGTTAGGGTTAGGGAACGGCAAGGCTTAGGGCACAGGTGAGGGGACGGAAACGTGGCAGGGTCAGGCTACGTGCAGACGCACGGGTCAGTGCCAGCGTACGGGCCAGGAGTAGGCAACGGCGTAGGATAAAGTGTAGGTCTGGTGGTGGATTTGCGTTCGGGCTAGGGTTAGGGTTAGGGAACGGCAAGGCTTAGGGCACAGGTGAGGGTACGGAAACGTGGGAGGGTCAGGCTACGTGCCGACGCACGGGTCAGTGCCAGCGTACGGGCCAGGAGTAGGGTACGGCGTAAGGTAAGGTGTAGGGCTGGTGGTGGGTTTCCGTTCCAGGCTAGGGTTAGGGTTAGGGAACGGCAAGGCTTAGGGCACAGGTGAGGGTACGGAGACGTGGGAGGGTCAGGCTACGTGCTGACGCACGTGTCTGTGCCAGCGTACGGGCCAGGAGTAGGCAACGGCGTAGGATAAAGTGTAGGGCTGGTGGTGGATTTGCGTTCGGGCTAGGGTTAGGGTTAGGGAAAGTCAAGGCTTAGGGCACAGGTGAGGGTACGGAAACGTAGGAGGGTCGGGCTACGTGCCGACGCACGGGTCAGTGCCAGCGTACGGGCCAGGAGTAGGCAACGGCGTAAGGTAAGGTGTAGGGCTGGTGGTGGGTTTCCGTTCCGGGCTAGGGTTAGGGTTAGGGAACGGCAAGGCTTAGGGCACAGGTGAGGGTACGGAGACGTGGGAGGGTCAGGCTACGTGCTGACGCACGGGTCAGTGCCAACGTACGGGTCAGGAGTAGGGTACGGCGTAAGGTAAGGTGTAGGGCTTGTGGTTGATTTCCGTTCCAGGCTAGGGTTAGGGAACGGCAAGGCTTAAGGCACAGGTGAAGGTACGGAAACGTGGGAGGGTCAGGCTACGTGCGGACGCACGGTTCAGTCCCATCGTACGGGCCAGGAATAGGGTACGGCGTAAGGTAAGGTGTAGGGCTGGTGGTGGGTTTCCGTTCCGGGCTAGGGTTAGGGTTAGGGAACGGCAAGGATTAGGGCACAGGTGAGGGTACGGAAACGTGGGAGGGTAAGGCTACGTGCTGATGCACGGGTCAGTGCCAGAGTACAGGCCAGGAGTAGGCAACGGCGTAGGGTAAGGTGTAGGGATGGTGGTGGGTTTCTGTTCCGGGCTAGGGTTAGGGTTAGGGAACGGCAAGGCTTAGGGCACAGGTGAGGGTACGGAAACGTGGGACGGTCAGGCTATGTGCAGACGCACATGTCTGTGCCAGCGTACGGGCCAGGAGTAGGCAACGGCGTAGGATAAAGTGTACGGCTGGTGGTGGATTTGCGTTCGGGCTAGGGTTAGGGTTAGGGAACGGCAAGGCTTAGGGCACAGGTGAGGGTACGGAAACGTAGGAGGGTCGGGCTATGTGCCGACGCACGGGTCAGTGCCAGCGTACGGGCCAGGAGTAGGCAACGGCGTAATGTAAGGTGTAGGGCTGGTGGTGGGTTTCCGTTCCGGGCTAGGGTTAGGGTTAGGGAACGGCAAGGCTTAGGGCACAGGTGAGGGTACGGAAACGTGGGAGGGTCGGGCTACGTGCTGACGCACGTGTCAGTGCCAGCGTACGGGCCAGGAGTAGGGTACGGCGTAAGGTATGGTATAGGGTTGTGGTTGATTTCCGTCCCAGGCTAGGGTTAGGGTTAGGGAACGTCAAGGCTTAGGGAACAGGTGAGGGTACGGAAACGTGGGAGGGTCGGGCTACGTGTTGACGCACGGGTCAGTGCCAGGGTCCGGGCCAGGAGTAGGCATCGGCGGAAGATAAAGTGTAGGGCTGGTGGTGGATTTGCGTTGTGAGCTAGGGATAGGGTTAGGGAACGGCAAGGCTTAGGGCACAGGTGAGGGTACGGAAACATGGGAGGGTCGGGCTACATGCTGACACACGGGTCAGTGCCAGCATACGGGCCAGGAGTAGGCAACGGCGTAGGATAAAGTGTAGGGCTGGTGGTGGATTTGCGTTCCGGGCTAGGGTTAGGGTTAGGGAACGGCAAGGCTTAGGGCACAGGTGAGGGTACGGAAACGTGGGAGGGTCAGGCTACGTGCTGACGCACGGGTCAGTGCCAGCGTACGGGTCAGGAGTAGGGTACGGAGTAAGGTAAGGTGTAGGGCTGGTGGTGGGTTTCTATTCCGGGCTAGGTTTAGGGTTAGGGAACGGCAAGGCTTAAGGCACAGGTGAGGTTACGGAAACGTGGGACGGTCAGACTACGTGCAGACGCACGGGTCAGTGCCAGTGTACGGGCCAGGAGTAGGCAACGGCGTAGGATAAAGTGTAGAGCTGGTGGTGGATTTGCTTTCCAGGCTAGGGTTAGGGTTAGGGAACGGCAAGGCTTAGGGCACAGGTGAGGGTACGGAAACGAAGGAGGGTCGGGCTACGTGCTGACGCACGGGTCAGTGCCAGCGTACGGGCCAGGAGTAGGCAACGGCGTAAGGTAAGGTGTAGGGCTGTTGGTTGGTTTCCGTTCCGGGCTAGGGTTAGGGTTAGGGAACGGCAAGGCTTAGGGCACAGGTGAGGGTACGGAAACGTGGGGGGGTCGGGCTACGTGCTGACGCATGGGTCAGTGCCAGCGTATGGGTCAGGAGTAGGGTACGGCATAAGGTAAGGTGTAGGGCTGGTGGTGGTTTTCCGTTCCGGGCTAGGGTTAGGGTTAGGGAACGGCAAGGCTTAGGGCACAGGTGAGGGTACGGAAACGCGGGAGGGTAAGGCTACGTGCTGATGCACGGGTCAGTGCCAGAGTACAGGCCTGGAGTAGGCAACGGCGTAGGGTAAGGTGTAGGGCTGGTGGTGGGTTTCCGTTCCGGGCTAGCGTTAGGGTTAGGGAACGGCAAGGCTTAGGGCACAGGTGAGGGTACGGAAACGTGGGAGGTTCAGGCTACGCGCTGACGCACGGGTCAGTGCCAGCGTACGGGCCAGGAGTAGGGTACGGCGTAAGGTAAGGTGTAGGGCTAGTGGTTGATTTCCGTTCCAGGCAAGGGTTAGGGTTAGGGAACGGCAAGGCTTAGGGCACAGGTGAGGGTACGGAAATGTGGGAGGGTCAGGCTACGTGCTGACGCACGGGTCAGTGGCAGCACACGGGCCAGGAGTAGGCAACGGCGTAGGATAAAGTGTAGGGCTAGTGGTGGATTTGCGTTCTGGGCTAGGGTTAGCGTTAGGGAACGGCAAGGCTTAGGGCACAGGTGAGGGTACGGAAACGCGGAAGGGTAAGGCTACGTGCTGATGCACGGGTCAGTGCCAGAGTACAGTCCAGGAGTAGGCAACGGCGTAGGGTAAGGTGTAGGGCTGGTGGTGGGTTTCCGTTCCGGGCTAGGGTTAGTGTTAGGGAACGGCAAGGCTTAGGGCACAGGTGAGGGTACGGAAACGTGTGAGGGTCAGGCTACGTGCTGACGCACGGGTCAGTGCCAACGTACGGGTCAGGAGTAGGGAACGGCGTAAGGTAAGGTGTAGGGATTGTGGTTGATTTCCGTTCCAGGCTAGGGTTAGGGTTAGAGAACGGCAAGGCTTAAGGCACAGGTGAAGGTACGGAAACGTGGGAGGGTCAGGCTACGTGCTGACGCACGGTTCAGTGCCAGCGTACGGGCCAGGAATAGGGTACGGCGTAAGGTAAGGTGTAGGGCTGGTGGTGGGTTTCCGTTCCGGGCTAGGGTTAGGGTTAGGGAACGGCAAGGCTTAGGGCACAGGTGAGGGTACGGAAACGTGGGAGGGTCGGGCTACGAGCTGACGCACGGGTCAGTGCCAGCGTACGGGCCATGAGTAGGCAACGGTGTAGGATAAAGTGTAGGGCTGGTGGTGGATTTGTGTTCCGGGCTAGGGTTAGGTTTAGGGAACGGCAAGGTTTAGGGCACTGGTCAGGGTACGGAAACTTGGGAGGGTCAGGCTACGTGCTGACGCACGGGTCAGTGCCAGCGTACGGGCCAGGAGTAGGATACGGCGTAAGGTAAGGTGTAGGGCTTGTGGTTGATTTCCGTTCCAGGCTAGGGTTAGGGTTAGGGTACGGCAAGGCTAAGGGCACAGGTGAGAGTACGGAAACGTGGGAGGGTCGGGCTACGTGCTGACGCACGGGTCAGTGCCAGCGTACGGGCCAGGAGTAGGCAACGGCTTAGGATAAAGTGTAGGGCTGGTGGTGGATTTGCATTCTGGGCTAGGGTTAGGTTTAGGGAACGGCAAGGCTTAGGGCACAGGTCAGGGTACGGAAACGCGGGAGGGTAAGGCTACGTGCTGATGCACGGGTCAGTGCCAGAGTACAGGCCAGGAGTAGGCAACGGCGTAGGGTAAGGTGTAGGGCTGGTGGTGGGTTTCCGTTCCGGGCTAGGGTTAGGGTTAGGGAACGGCAAGGCTTAGGGCACAGGTGAGGGTACGGAAACGTGGGACTGTCAGGCTACGTGCAGACGCACATGTCTGTGCCAGCGTACGGGCCAGGAGTAGGCAACGGCGTAGGATAAAGTGTAGGGCTGGTGGTGGATTTGCGTTCGGGCTAGGGTTAGGGTTAGGGAACGGCAAGGCTTAGGGCACAGGTGAGGGTACAGAAACGTAGGAGGGTCGGGCTACGTGCCGACGCACGGGTCAGTGCCAGCGTACGGGCCAGGAGTAGGCAACGGCGTAAGGTAAGGTGTAGGGCTTGTGGTTGATTTCCGTTCCAGGCTAGAGTTAGGGAACGGCAAGGCTTAAGGCACAGGTGAAGGTACGGAAACGTGGGAGGGTCAGGCTACGTGCGGACGCACGGTTCAGTGCCATCGTACGGGCCAGGAATAGGGTACGGTGTAAGGTAAGGTGTAGGGCTGGTGGTGGGTTTCCGTTCCGGGCTAGGGTTAGGGTTAGGGAACGGCAAGGCTTAGGGCACAGGTGAGGGTACGGAAACGTGGGACGGTCAGGCTATGTGCAGACGCACATGTCTGTGCCAGCGTACGGGCCAGGAGTAGGCAACGGCGTAGGATAAAGTGTACGGCTGGTGGTGGATTTGCGTTCGGGCTAGGGTTAGGGTTAGGGAACGGCAAGGCTTAGGGCACAGGTGAGGGTACGGAAACGTAGGAGGGTCGGGCTATGTGCCGACGCACGGGTCAGTGCCAGCGTACGGGCCAGGAGTAGGCAACGGCGTAATGTAAGGTGTAGGGCTGGTGGTGGGTTTCCGTTCCGGGCTAGGGTTAGGGTTAGGGAACGGCAAGGCTTAGGGCACAGGTGAGGGTACGGAAACGTGGGAGGGTCGGGCTACGTGCTGACGCACGTGTCAGTGCCAGCGTACGGGCCAGGAGTAGGGTACGGCGTAAGGTATGGTATAGGGTTGTGGTTGATTTCCGTCCCAGGCTAGGGTTAGGGTTAGGGAACGTCAAGGCTTAGGGAACAGGTGAGGGTACGGAAACGTGGGAGGGTCGGGCTACGTGTTGACGCACGGGTCAGTGCCAGGGTCCGGGCCAGGAGTAGGCATCGGCGGAAGATAAAGTGTAGGGCTGGTGGTGGATTTGCGTTGTGAGCTAGGGATAGGGTTAGGGAACGGCAAGGCTTAGGGCACAGGTGAGGGTACGGAAACATGGGAGGGTCGGGCTACATGCTGACACACGGGTCAGTGCCAGCATACGGGCCAGGAGTAGGCAACGGCGTAGGATAAAGTGTAGGGCTGGTGGTGGATTTGCGTTCCGGGCTAGGGTTAGGGTTAGGGAACGGCAAGGCTTAGGGCACAGGTGAGGGTACGGAAACGTGGGAGGGTCAGGCTACGTGCTGACGCACGGGTCAGTGCCAGCGTACGGGTCAGGAGTAGGGTACGGAGTAAGGTAAGGTGTAGGGCTGGTGGTGGGTTTCTATTCCGGGCTAGGTTTAGGGTTAGGGAACGGCAAGGCTTAAGGCACAGGTGAGGTTACGGAAACGTGGGACGGTCAGACTACGTGCAGACGCACGGGTCAGTGCCAGCGTACGGGCCAGGAGTAGGCAACGGCGTAGGATAAAGTGTAGAGCTGGTGGTGGATTTGCTTTCCAGGCTAGGGTTAGGGTTAGGGAACGGCAAGGCTTAGGGCACAGGTGAGGGTACGGAAACGAAGGAGGGTCGGGCTACGTGCTGACGCACGGGTCAGTGCCAGCGTACGGGCCAGGAGTAGGCAACGGCGTAAGGTAAGGTGTAGGGCTGTTGGTTGGTTTCCGTTCCGGGCTAGGGTTAGGGTTAGGGAACGGCAAGGCTTAGGGCACAGGTGAGGGTACGGAAACGTGGGGGGGTCGGGCTACGTGCTGACGCATGGGTCAGTGCCAGCGTATGGGTCAGGAGTAGGGTACGGCATAAGGTAAGGTGTAGGGCTGGTGGTGGTTTTCCGTTCCGGGCTAGGGTTAGGGTTAGGGAACGGCAAGGCTTAGGGCACAGGTGAGGGTACGGAAACGCGGGAGGGTAAGGCTACGTGCTGATGCACGGGTCAGTGCCAGAGTACAGGCCTGGAGTAGGCAACGGCGTAGGGTAAGGTGTAGGGCTGGTGGTGGGTTTCCGTTCCGGGCTAGCGTTAGGGTTAGGGAACGGCAAGGCTTAGGGCACAGGTGAGGGTACGGAAACGTGGGAGGTTCAGGCTACGCGCTGACGCACGGGTCAGTGCCAGCGTACGGGCCAGGAGTAGGGTACGGCGTAAGGTAAGGTGTAGGGCTAGTGGTTGATTTCCGTTCCAGGCAAGGGTTAGGGTTAGGGAACGGCAAGGCTTAGGGCACAGGTGAGGGTACGGAAATGTGGGAGGGTCAGGCTACGTGCTGACGCACGGGTCAGTGGCAGCACACGGGCCAGGAGTAGGCAACGGCGTAGGATAAAGTGTAGGGCTAGTGGTGGATTTGCGTTCTGGGCTAGGGTTAGCGTTAGGGAACGGCAAGGCTTAGGGCACAGGTGAGGGTACGGAAACGCGGAAGGGTAAGGCTACGTGCTGATGCACGGGTCAGTGCCAGAGTACAGTCCAGGAGTAGGCAACGGCGTAGGGTAAGGTGTAGGGCTGGTGGTGGGTTTCCGTTCCGGGCTAGGGTTAGTGTTAGGGAACGGCAAGGCTTAGGGCACAGGTGAGGGTACGGAAACGTGTGAGGGTCAGGCTACGTGCTGACGCACGGGTCAGTGCCAACGTACGGGTCAGGAGTAGGGAACGGCGTAAGGTAAGGTGTAGGGATTGTGGTTGATTTCCGTTCCAGGCTAGGGTTAGGGTTAGAGAACGGCAAGGCTTAAGGCACAGGTGAAGGTACGGAAACGTGGGAGGGTCAGGCTACGTGCTGACGCACGGTTCAGTGCCAGCGTACGGGCCAGGAATAGGGTACGGCGTAAGGTAAGGTGTAGGGCTGGTGGTGGGTTTCCGTTCCGGGCTAGGGTTAGGGTTAGGGAACGGCAAGGCTTAGGGCACAGGTGAGGGTACGGAAACGTGGGAGGGTCGGGCTACGAGCTGACGCACGGGTCAGTGCCAGCGTACGGGCCATGAGTAGGCAACGGTGTAGGATAAAGTGTAGGGCTGGTGGTGGATTTGTGTTCCGGGCTAGGGTTAGGTTTAGGGAACGGCAAGGCTTAGGGCACTGGTCAGGGTACGGAAACTTGGGAGGGTCAGGCTACGTGCTGACGCACGGGTCAGTGCCAGCGTACGGGCCAGGAGTAGGATACGGCGTAAGGTAAGGTGTAGGGCTTGTGGTTGATTTCCGTTCCAGGCTAGGGTTAGGGTTAGGGTACGGCAAGGCTAAGGGCACAGGTGAGAGTACGGAAACGTGGGAGGGTCGGGCTACGTGCTGACGCACGGGTCAGTGCCAGCGTACGGGCCAGGAGTAGGCAACGGCTTAGGATAAAGTGTAGGGCTGGTGGTGGATTTGCATTCTGGGCTAGGGTTAGGTTTAGGGAACGGCAAGGCTTAGGGCACAGGTCAGGGTACGGAAACGCGGGAGGGTAAGGCTACGTGCTGATGCACGGGTCAGTGCCAGAGTACAGGCCAGGAGTAGGCAACGGCGTAGGGTAAGGTGTAGGGCTGGTGGTGGGTTTCCGTTCCGGGCTAGGGTTAGGGTTAGGGAACGGCAAGGCTTAGGGCACAGGTGAGGGTACGGAAACGTGGGACTGTCAGGCTACGTGCAGACGCACATGTCTGTGCCAGCGTACGGGCCAGGAGTAGGCAACGGCGTAGGATAAAGTGTAGGGCTGGTGGTGGATTTGCGTTCGGGCTAGGGTTAGGGTTAGGGAACGGCAAGGCTTAGGGCACAGGTGAGGGTACAGAAACGTAGGAGGGTCGGGCTACGTGCCGACGCACGGGTCCGTGCCAGCGTACGGGCCAGGAGTAGGCAACGGCGTAAGGTAAGGTGTAGGGCTTGTGGTTGATTTCCGTTCCAGGCTAGAGTTAGGGAACGGCAAGGCTTAAGGCACAGGTGAAGGTACGGAAACGTGGGAGGGTCAGGCTACGTGCGGACGCACGGTTCAGTGCCATCGTACGGGCCAGGAATAGGGTACGGTGTAAGGTAAGGTGTAGGGCTGGTGGTGGGTTTCTGTTCCGGGCTAGGGTTAGGGTTAGGGAACGGCAAGGCTTAGGGCACAGGTGAGGGTACGGAAACGTGGGAGGGTCAGGCTACGTGCTGACGCACGGGTCAGTGCCAGCGTACGGGCCAGGAGTAGGGGACGGCGTAAGGTATGGTATAGGGCTTGTGGTTGATTTCCGTCCCAGGCTAGGGTTAGGGTTAGGGAACGTCAAGGCTTAGGGCACAGGTGAGGGTACGGAAACGTGGGAGGGTCGGGCTACGTGCTGACGCACGGAACAGTGCCAGCGTACGGGCCAGGAGTAGGCATCGGCGGAAGATAAAGTGTAGGGCTGGTGGTGGATTTGCGTTGTGAGCTAGGGATTGGGTTAGGGAACGGCAAGGCTTAGGGCACAGGTGTGGGTACGGAAACATGGGAGGGTCGGGCTACGTGCTGACGCACGGGTCAGTGCCAGCATACGGGCCAGGAGTAGGCAACGGCGTAGGATAAAGTGTAGGGCTGGTGGTGGATTTGCGTTCCGGGCCAGGGATAGGGTTAGGGAACGGCAAGGCTTAGGGCACAGGTGAGGGTACGGAAACGTGGGAGGGTCAGGCTACATGCTGACCCACGGGTCAGTGCCAGCGTACGGGTCAGGAGTAGGGTACGGCGTAAGGTAAGGTGTAGGGCTGGTGGTGGGTTTCTATTCCGAGCTAGGTTTAGGGTTAGGGAACGGCAAGGCTTAAGGCACATGTGAGGGTACGGAAACGTGGGACGGTCAGGCTATGTGCAGACGCACGTGTCAGTGCCAGCGTACGGGCCAGGAGTAGGCAACGGCTAGGATAAAGTGTAGGGCTGGTGGTGGATTTGCGTTCTGGGCTAGGGTTAGGGTTAGGGAACGGCAAGGCTTAGGGCACAGGTGAGGGTACGGAAACGTAGGAGGGTCGGGCTACGTGCTGACGCACGGGTCAGTGCCAGCATACGGGCCAGGAGTAAGCAACGGCGTAAGGTAAGGTGTAGGGCTGGTGGTTGGTTTCCGTTCCGGGCTAGGGTTAGGGTTAGGGAACGGCAAGGCTTAGGGCACAGGTGAGGGTACGGAAACGTGGGGGGGTCGGGCTACGTGCTGACGCATGGGTCAGTGCCAGCGTACGGGTCAGGAGTAGGGTACGGCATAAGGTAAGGTGTAGGGCTGGTGGTGGTTTTCCGTTCTGGGCTATGGTTAGGGTTAGGGAACGGCAAGGCTTAGGGCACAGGTGAGGGGACGGAAACGTGGCAGGGTCAGGGTACGTGCTGACGCACGGGTCAGTGCCAGCGTACGGGCCAGGAGTAGGCAACGGCGTAGGATAAAGTGTACGGCTGTTGGTGGATTTGCGTTGTGGGATAGGGTTAGCGTTAGGGAACGGCAAGGCTTAGGGCACAGGTCATGGTACGGAAACGCGGGAGGGTAAGGCTACGTGCTGATGCACGGGTCAGTGCCAGAGTACAGGCCTGGAGTAGGCAACGGCGTACGGTAAGGTGTAGGGCTGGTGGTGGGTTTCTGTTCCGGGCTAGCGTTAGGGTTAGGGAATGGCAAGGCTTAGGGCACAGGTGAGGGTACGGAAACGTGGGAGGGTCATGCTACGCGCTGACGCACGGGTCAGTGCCAGCGTACGGGCCAGGAGTAGGGTACGGCGTAAGGTAAGGTGTAGGGCTTGTGGTTGATTTCTGTTTCAGGCTAGGGTTAGGGTTAGGGAACGGCAAGGCTTAGGGCACAGGTGAGGGTAAGGAAACGTGGGAGGGTCGGGCTACGTGCTGACGCAAGGGTCAGTGGCAGCGTACGGGCCAGGAGTAGGCAACGGCGTAGGATAAAGTGTAGGGCTGGTGGTGGATTTGCGTTCTGGGCAAGGGTTAGCCTTAGGGAACGGCAAGGCTTAGGGCACAGGTGAGGGTACGGAAACGCGGAAGGGTAAGGCTACGTGCTGATGCACGGGTCAGTGCCAGAGTACAGGCCAGGAGTAGGCAACGGCGTAGGGTAAGGTGTAGGGCTGGTGGTGGGTTTCCGTTCAGGACTAGGGTTAGGGTTAGGGAATGGCAAGGCTTAGGGCACAGGTGAGGGTACGGAAACCTGGGAGGGTCAGGCTACATGCTGACGCATGGGTCAGTGCCAGCGTACAGGCCAGGAGTAGGCAACGACGTAAGGTAAGGTGTAGGGCTGGTGGTGGGTTTCCGTTCCGGGCTAGGGTTAGGGTTAGGGAACGGCAAGGCTTAGTGCACAGGTGAGGGTACGGAAACGTGTGAGGGTCAGGCTACGTGCTGACGCACGGGTCAGTGCCAACGTACGGGTCAGGAGTAGGGTACGGCGTAAGGTAAGGTGTAGGGCTTCTGGTTGATTTCCGTTCCAGGCTAGGGTTAGGGTTGGGAACGGCAAGGCTTAAGGCACAGGTGAAGGTACGGAAACGTGGGAGGGTCAGGCTACGTGCTGACGCACGGTTCAGTGCCAGCGTACGGGCCAGGAATAGGGTACGGCGTAAGGTAAGGTGTAGGGCTGGTGGTGGGTTTCCGTTCCGGTCTAGGGATAGGGTTAGGGAACGGCAAGGCTTAGGGCAGAGGTGAGGGTACGGAAACGTGGGAGGGTCGGGCTACGTGCTGACGCACGGGTCAGTGCCAGCGTACGGGCCAGGAGTAGGCAACGGTGTAGGATAAAGTGTAGGGCTGGTGGTGGATTTGCGTTCCGGGCTAGGGTTAGAGTTAGGGAACGGCAAGGCTTAGGGAACAGGTCAGGGTACGGAAACGTGGGAGGGTCAGGCTACGTGCTGACGCACGGGTCAGTGCCAGCGTACGGGCCAGGAGTAGGATACGGCGTAAGGTAAGGTGTAGGGCTTGTGGTTGATTTCCGTTCCAGGCTAGGGTTAGCGTTAGGGAACGGCAAGGCTAAGGGCACAGGTGAGGGTACAGAAACGTGGGAGGGTCGGGCTACGTGCTGACGCACGGGTCAGTGCCAGCGTAAGGGTCAGGAGTAGGGTACGGCATAAGGTAAGGTTTAGGGTTGGTGGTGGGTTTCCGTTCCGGGCTAGGGTTAGGGTTAGGGAACGGCAAGGCTTAGGGCACAGGTGAGGGTACGGAAACGTGGGAGGGTCGGGCTACGTGCTGACGCACGGGTCAGTGCCAGCGTAGGGGCCAGGAGTAGGCAACGGCGTAGGATAAAGTGTAGGGCTGGTGGTGGATTTGCATTCTGGGCTAGGGTTAGGTTTAGGGAACGGCAAGGCTTAGGGCACAGGTCATGGTACGGAAACGCGGGAGGGTAAGGCTACGTGCTGATGCACGGGTCAGTGCCAGAGTACAGGCCAGGAGTAGGCAACGGCGTAGGGTAAGGTGTAGGGCTGGTGGTGGGTTTCCGTTCCGGGCTAGCGTTAGGGTTAGGGAACGGCAAGGCTTAGGGCACAGGTGAGGGTACGGAAACGTGGGAGGATCAGTCTACGTGCTGACGCACGGGTCAGTGCCAACGTACGGGTCAGGAGTAGGGTACGGCATAAGGTAAGGTGTAGGGCTTGTGGTTGATTTCCGTTCCAGGCTAGGATTAGGGAACGGCAAGGCTTAGGGCACAGGTGAAGGTACTGAAAAGTGGGAGGGTCAGGCTACGTGCGGACGCACGGTTCAGTGCCATCGTACGGGCCAGGAATAGGGTACGGCGTAATGTAAGGTGTTGGGCTGGTGGTGGGTTTCCCTTCCGGGCTAGGGTTAGTGTTAGGGAACGGCAAGGCTTAGGGCACAGGTGAGGGTACGGAAACGTGGGAGGGTCAGGCTACGTGCTGACGCACGGGTCAGTGCCAGCGTACGGGCCAGGAGTAGGGTACGGCGTAAGGTAAGGTGTAGGGCTTGTGGTTCATTTCCGTTCAAGGCTAGGGTTAGGGTTAGGGAACGGCAAGGCTTAGGGCACAGGTGAGGGTACGGAAACGTGGGAGGGTCGGGGTACGTGCTGACGCCCGGGTCAGTGCCTGCGTACGGGCCAGGAGTAGGCAACGGCGTAGGATAAAGTGTAGGGCTGGTGGTGGACTTGCGTTGTGGGCTAGGGTTAGGGTTAGGGAACGGCAAGGCTTAGGGCACAGGTGAGGGTATGGAAACGCGGGAGGGTAAGGCTACGTGCTGATGCACGGCTCAGTGCCAGAGTACAGGCCAGGAGTAGGCAACGGCGTAGGGTAAGGTGTAGGGCTGGTGGTGGGTTTCCGTTCCGGGCTAGGGTTAGGGTTAGGGAACGGCAAGGCTTAGGGCACAGGTGAGGGTACGGAAACGTAGGAGGGTCGGGCTACGTGCCGACGCACGGGTCAGTGCCAGCGTACGGGCCAGGAGTAGGCAACGGCGTAAGGTAAGGTGTAGGGCTGGTGGTTGGTTTCCGTTCCGGGCTAGGGTTAGGGTTAGGGAACGGCAAGGCTTAGGGCACAGGTGAGGGTACGGAAACGTGGGGGGGTCGGGCTACGTGCTGACGCACGGGTCAGTGCCAGCGTACGGGTCAGGAGTAGGGTACGGCATAAGGTAAGGTGTAGGGCTGGTGGTGGTTTTCCGTTCTGGGCTAGGGTTAGGGTTAGGGAACGGCAAGGCTTAGGGCACAAATGAGAGGACGGAAACGTGGCAGGGTCAGGCTACGTGCTGATGCACGGGTCTGTGCCAGCGTACGGGCCAGGAGTAGCTAACGGCGTAGAATAAAGTGTAGGGCTGGTGGTGGATTTGCGTTCTGGGCTAGGGTTAGGGTTAGGGAACGGCAAGGCTTAGGGCACAGGGGCGGGTACGGAAACGCGGGAGGGTAAGGCTACGTGCTGTTGCACGGGTCAGTGCCAGAGTACAGGCCAGGAGTAGGCAACGGCGTAGGGTAAGGTGTAGCGCTGGTGGTGGGTTTCCGTTCCGGGCTAGGGTTAGGGTTAGGGAATGGCAAGGCTTAGGGCACATATGAGGGTACGGAAACCTGGGAGGGTCAGGCTACGTGCTGACGCATGGGTCAGTGCCAGCGTACGGGCCAGGAGTAGGCAACGACATAAGGTAAGGTGTAGGGCTGGTGGTGGGCTTCCGTTCCGGGCTAGGGTTAGGGTTAGGGAACGGCAAGGCTTAGGGCACAGGTGAGGGTACGGAAACGTGGGAGGGTCAGGCTACGTGCTGACGCACGGGTCAGTGCCAACGTACGGGTCAGGAGTAAGGTACGGCGAAAGGTAAGGTGTAGGGCTGGTGGTGGGTTTCTATTCAGGGCTAGGGTTAGGGTTAGGGAACCGTAAGGCTTAGGGCACAGGTGAGGGTACGGAAACGTGGGAGGGTCAGGCTACGTGCTGACGCACGGGTCAGTGCCAGCGTACGGGCCAGGAATAGGGTACGGCGTAAGGTAAGGTGTAGGGCTGGTGGTGGGTTTCCGTTCCGGGCTAGCGTTAGGGTTAGGGAACGGCAAGGCTTAGGGCACAGGTGAGGGTACGGAAACGTGGGAGGGTCAGGCTACGTGCTGACGCATGGGTCAGTGCCTGCGTACGGGCCAGGAGTAGGGTACGGCGTAAGGTAAGGTGTAGGGCTTGTGGTTGATTTCCGTTCCTGGCTAGGGTTAGGATTAGGGAACGGCAAGGCTTAGGGCACAGGTGAGGGTACGGAAACGTGGGAGGGTCGGGCTACGTGATGACGCACGGGTCAGTGCCAGCGTACGGGCCAGGAGTAGGCAACGGCGTAGGATAAAGTGTAGGGCTGGTGGTGGATTTGCGTTCCGGGCTAGGGTTAGGGTTAGGGAACGGCAAGGCTTAGGGCACAGGTCAGGGTACGGAAACGTGGGAGGGTCAGGCTACGTGCTGACGCACGGGTCAGTGCCAGCGTACGGTTCAGGAGTAGGGTACGGCGTAAGGTAAGGTGTAGGGCTGGTGGTGGGTTTCTATTCCGGGCTAGGGTTAGGGTTAGGGAACGGCAAGGCTTAGGGCACAGGTGAGGGTACGGAAACGTGGGAGGGTCAGTCTACGTGCTGACGCACGGTTCAGTGCCAGCGTATGGGCCAGGAATAGGGTACGGTGTAAGGTAAGGTGTAGGGCTGGTGGTGGGTTTCCGTTCCGGGCTAGGGTTAGGGTTAGGGAACGGCAAGGCTTAGGGCACAGGTGAGGGTATGGAAACGTGGGAGGGTCAGGCTACGTGCTGACGCACGGGTCTGTGCCAGCGTACGGGCCAGGAGTAGGGTACGGCGTAAGGTAAGGTGTAAGGCTTGTGGTTGATTTCCGTTCCAGGCTAGGGTTAGGGTTAGGGAACAGCAAGGATTAGGGCACAGGTGAGGGTTCGGAAACGTGGGAGGGTCGGGCTACGTGCTGACGCACGGGTCAGTGCCAGGGTACGGGACAGCAGTCGGCAACGGCGTAGGATAAAGTGTAGGGCTGGTGGTGGATTTGCGTTGTGGGCTACGGTTAGGGTTAGGGAACGGCAAAGCTTAGGGCACAGGTCAGGGTACGGAAACGCGGGAGGTTAAGGCTACGTGCTGATGCACGGGTCAGTGCCAGAGTACAGGCCAGGAGTAGGCAACGGCGTAGGGTAAGGTGTAGGGCTGGTGGTGGGTTTCCGTTCCGGGCTAGCGTTAGGGATAGGGAACGGCAAGGCTTAGGGCACAGGTGAGGGTACGGATACGTGGGAGGGTCAGGCTACGTGCTGACGCACGGGTCAGTGCCAGCGTAAGGGCCAGGAGTAGGGTACGGCGTAAGGTAAGGTGTAGGGCTTGTGGTTGATTTCCGTTTCAGGCTAGGGTTAGGGTTAGGGAACGGCAAGGCTTAGGGCACAGGTGAGGGTACGGAAACGTGGGAGGGTCGGGCTACGTGCTGACGCACGGGTCAGTGCCAGCCTACGGGCCAGGAGTAGGCAACGGCGTAGGATAAAGTGTAGGGCTGGGGGTGGATTTGCGTTCTGGGCTAGGGTTAGGGTTAGGGAACGGCAAGGCTTAGGGCACAGGTGAGGGTACGGAAACGCGGGAGGGTAAGGCTACGTGCTGATGCACGGGTCAGTGCCAGAGTACAGGCCAGGAGTAGGCAACGGCGTAGGGTAAGGTGTAGGGCTGGTGGTGGGTTTCCGTTCCGGGCTAGGGTTAGGGTTAGGGAATGGCAAGGCTTAGGGCACAGGTGAGGGTACGGAAACGTGGGAGGGTCAGGCTACGTGCTAACGCCTGGGTCAGTGCCAGCGTACGGGCCAGGAGTAGGCAACGACGTAAGGTAAGGTGTAGGGCTGGTGGTTGGTTTCCGTTCCAGGGTAGGGTTAGCGTTAGGGAACGGCAAGGCTTAGGGCACAGGTGAGGGTACGGAAACGTGGGAGGGTCGGGCTACGTTCTGACGCACGGGTCAGTGCCATCGTACGGGCCGGGAGTAGGCAACGGCGTAGGATAAAGTGTAGGGCTGTTGGTGTATTTGCGTTGTGGGCTAGGGTTAGGGTTAGGGAACGGCAAGGCTTAGGGCACAGGTCATGGTACGGAAACGCAGGAGGGTAAGGCTACGTGCTGATGCACGGGTCAGTGCCAGAGTACAGGCCTGGAGTAGGCAACGGCGTAGGGTAAGGTGTAGGGCTGGTGGTGGGTTTCCGTTCCGGGCTAGCGTTAGGGTTAGGGAACGGCAAGGCTTAGGGCACAGGTGAGGGTATGGAAACGTGGGAGGGTGAGGCTACGCGCTGACGCACGGGTCAGTGCCAGTGTACGGGCCAGGAGTAGGGTACGGCGTAAGGTAAGGTGTAGCGCTTGTGGTTGATTTCCGTTTCAGGCTAGGGTTAGGGTTAGGGAACGGCAAGGCTTAGGGCACAGGTGAGGGTACGGAAACGTGGGAGGGTCGGGCTACGTGCTGACGCACGGGTCACTGGCAGCGTACGGGCCAGGAGTAGGCAACGGCGTAGGATAAAGTGTAGGGCTGGTGGTGGATTTGCGTTCTGGGCTAGGGTTAGCGTTAGGGAACGGCAAGGCTTAGGGCACAGGTGAGGGTACGGAAACGCGGAAGGGTAAGGCTACGTGCTGATGCACGGGTCAGTGCCAGAGTACAGGCCAGGAGTAGGCAACGGCGTAGTGTAAGGTGTAGGGCTGGTGGTGGGTTTCCGTTCCGTGCTAGGGTTAGGGTTAGGGAACGGCAAGGCTTAGGGCACAGGTGAGGGTACGGAAACGTGGGAGGGTCGGGCTACGTGCTGACGCACGGGTCAGTGCCAGCGTACGGGCCAGGAGTAGGCAACGGCGTAGGATAAAGTGTAGGGCTGGTGGTGGACTTGCGTTGTGGGCTAGGGTTAGGGTTAGGGAACGGCAAGGCTTAGGGCACAGGTCAGGGTACGGAAACGCGGGAGCGTAAGGCTACGTGCTAATGCACGGGTCAGTGCCAGACTACAGGCCAGGAGAAGGCAACGGCGTAGGGTAAGGTTTAGGGCTGGTGGTGGGTTTCCGTTCAGGGCTAGGGTTAGGGTTAGGGAACGGCAAGGCTTAGGGCACAGGTGAGGGTACGGAAACGTGGGAGGGTCGGGCTACGTGCTGACGCCCGTGTCAGTGCCAGCGTACGAGCCAGGAGTAGGCAACGGCGTAGGATAAAGTGTAGGGCTGGTGGTGGATTTGCGTTCCGGGCTAGGGTTAGGGTTAGGGAACGGCAAGGCTTAGGGCACAGGTGAGGGTACGGAAACGTAGGAGGGTCAGGCTACGTGCTGACGCACCGGTCAGTGCCAGCGTACTGGTCAGGAGTAAGGTACGGCGAAAGGTAAGGTGTAGGGCTGGTGGTGGGTTTCTATTCAGGGCTAGGGTTAGGGTTAGGGGACGGTAAGGCTTAGGGCACAGGTGACGGTACGGAAACGTGGGAAGGTCACGCTACGTGCTGACGCACGGTTCAGTGCCAGCGTACGGGCGAGGAATAGGGTACGGCGTAAGGTAAGGTGTAGGGCTGGTGGTGGGTTTCCGTTCCGCGCTAGGGTTAGGGTTAGGGAACGGAAAGGCTTAGGGCACAGGTGAGGGTACGGAAACGTGGGAGGGTCAGGCTACGTGCTGACGCAAGGGTCAGTGCCAGCGTACGGGCCAGGAGTAGGGTACGGCGTAAGGTATGGTGTAGGGCTTGTGGTTGATTTCCGTTCCAGGCTAGGGTTAGGGTTAGGGAATGGCAAGGCTTAGGGCAGAGGTGAGGGTACGGCAACGCGGGAGGGTAAGGCTACGTGCTGATGCACGGGTCAGTGCCAGAGTACAGGCCAGGAGTAGGCAACGGCGTAGGGTAAGGTGTAGGGCTGGTGGTGGGTTTCCGTTCCGGGCTAGGGTTAGGGTTAGGGAACAGCAAGGCTTAGGGCACAGGTGAGGGTACGGAAACGTGGGAGCTTCAGGCTACGTGCTGAAGCACGTGTCAGTGCCAGCATACGGGCGAGGAGTAGGCAACGGCGTAGGATAAAGTGTAGGGCTGGTGGTGGATTTGCGTTCCGGGATAGGGTTAGGGTTAGGGAACGGCAAGGCTTAGGCACAGGTGAGGGTACGGAAACGTGGGAGGGTCAGGCTACGTCCTGACGCACGGGTCAGTGCCAGCGTACCGTCCAGGAGTAGGGTACGGCGTAAGGTAAGGTGTAGGGCTTGTGGTTGATTTCCGTTCCAGGCTAGGGTTAGGGTTAGGGAACGGCAAGGCTTAGGGCACAGGTGAGTGTACGGAAACGTGGTAGGGTCGGGCTTCGTGATGACGCACGGGTCAGTGCCAGCGTATGGGCCAGTAGTAGGCAACGGCGTAGGATAAAGTGTAGGGCTGGTGGTGGATTTCCGTTGTGGGCTAAGGTTAGGGTTAGGGAACGGCAAGGCTTAGGGCACAGGTCAGGGTACGGAAACGCGGGTGGGTAAGGCTACGTGCTGATGCACGGGTCAGTGCCAGAGTACAGGCCAGGAGTAGGCAACGGCGTAGGGTAAGGTGTAGGGCTGGTGGTGGGTTTCCGTTCCGGGCTAGCGTTAGGCTTAGGGAACGGCAAGGCTTAGGGCACAGGTGAGGGTACGGAAACGTGGGGAGGTCAGGCTACGTGCTGACGCACGGTTCAGTGCCAGCGTACGGGCGAGGAATAGGGTACGGCGTAAGGTACGGTGTAGGGCTGGTGGTGGGTTTCCGTTCCGGGCTAGGGTTAGGGTTAGGGAACGGAAAGGCTTAGGGCACATGTGAGGGTACGGAAACGTGGGAGGGTCAGGCTACGTCCTGACGCACGGGTCAGTGCCAGCGTACCGTCCAGGAGTAGGGTACGGCGTAAGGTAAGGTGTAGGGCTTGTGGTTGATTTCCGTTCCAGGCTAGGGTTAGGGTTAGGGAACGGCAAGGCTTAGGGCACAGGTGAGTGTACGGAAACGTGGTAGGGTCGGGCTTCGTGATGACGCACGGGTCAGTGCCAGCGTATGGGCCAGTAGTAGGCAACGGCGTAGGATAAAGTGTAGGGCTGGTGGTGGATTTGCGTTCCGGGCTAGGGTTAGGGTTAGGGAATGGCAAGGCTTAGGGCACAGGTCAGGGTACGGAAACGCGGGCGTGTAAGGCTACGTGCTGATGCACGGGTCAGTGCCAGAGTACAGGCCAGGAGTAGGCAACGGCGTAGGGTAAGGTGTAGGGCTGGTGGTGGGTTTCCGTTCCGGGCTAGGGTTAGGGTTAGGGAACGGCAAGGCTTAGGGCACAGGTGAGGGTACGGAAACGTGGGAGGTTCAGGCTACGTGCTGAAGCACGGGTCAGTGCCAGCGTACGGGCCAGGAGTAGGCAACGGCGTAGGATAAAGTGTAGGGCTGGTGGGGGATTTGCGTTCCGGGCTAGGGTTAGGGTTAGGGAACGGCAAGGCTTAGGGCACAGGTCAGGGTACGGAAACGTGGGAGGGTCAGTCTACGTGCTGACGCACGGGTCAGTGCCAGCGTACGGTTCAGGAGTAGGGTACGGCGTAAGGTAAGGTGTAGGGCTGGTGGTGGGTTTCTATTCCGGGCTAGGGTTAGGGTTAGGGAACGGCAAGGCTTAGGGCACAGGTGAGGTTACGGAAACGTGGGAGGGTCAGTCTACGTGCTGACGCACGGTTCAGTGCCAGCGTACGGGCCAGGAATAGGGTACGGTGTAAGGTAAGGTGTAGGGCTGGTGGTGGGTTTCCGTTCCGGGCTAGGGTTAGGGTTAGGGAACGGCAAGGCTTAGGGCACAGGTGAGGGTATGGAAACGTGGGAGGGTCAGGCTACGTGCTGACGCACGGGTCAGTGCCAGCGTAAGGGCCAGGAGTAGGGTACGGCGTAAGGTAAGGTGTAGGGCTTGTGGTTGATTTCCGTTTCAGGCTAGGGATAGGGTTAGGGAACGGCAAGGCTTAGGGCACAGGTGAGGGTACGGAAACGTGGGAGGGTCGGGCTACGTGCTGACGCACGGGTCAGTGCCAGCCTACGGGCCAGGAGTAGGCAACGGCGTAGGATAAAGTGTAGGGCTGGGGGTGGATTTGCATTCTGGGCTAGGGTTAGGGTTAGGGAACGGCAAGGCTTAGGGCACAGGTGAGGGTACGGAAACGCGGGAGGGTAAGGCTACGTGCTGATGCGCGGGTCAGTGCCAGAGTACAGGCCAGGAGTAGGCAACGGCGTAGGGTAAGGTGTAGGGCTGGTGGTGGGTTTCCGTTCCGGGCTAGGGTTAGGGTTAGGGAACGGCAAGGCTTAGGGCACAGGTGAGGGTACGGAAACGTGGGAGGGTCAGGCTACGTGCTAACGCATGGGTCAGTGCCAGCGTACGGGCCAGGAGTAGGCAACGACGTAAGGTAAGGTGTAGCGCTTGTGGTTGATTTCCGTTTCAGGCTAGGGTTAGGGTTAGGGAACGGCAAGGCTTAGGGCACAGGTGAGGGTACGGAAACGTGGGAGGGTCGGGCTACGTGCTGACGCACGGGTCAGTGGCAGCGTACGGGCCAGGAGTAGGCAACGGCGTAGGATAAAGTGTAGGGCTGGTGGTGGATTTGCGTTCTGGGCTAGGGTTAGCGTTAGGGAACGGCAAGGCTTAGGGCACAGGTGAGGGTACGGAAACGCGGAAGGGTAAGGCTACGTGCTGATGCACGGGTCAGTGCCAGACTACAGGCCAGGAATAGGCAACGGCGTAGTGTAAGGTGTAGGGCTGGTGGTGGGTTTCCGTTCCGGGCTAGGGTTAGGGTTAGGGAACGGCAAGGCTTAGGGCACAGGTGAGGGTACGGAAACGTGGGAGTATCGGGCTACGTGCTGACGCACGGGTCAGTGCCAGCGTACGGGCCAGGAGTAGGCAACGGCGTAGGATAAAGTGTAGGGCTGGTGGTGGACTTGCGTTGTGGGCTAGGGTTAGGGTTAGGGAACGGCAAGGCTTAGGGCACAGGTCAGGGTACGGAAACGCGGGAGGGTAAGGCTACGTGCTAATGCACGGGTCAGTGCCAGACTACAGGCCAGGAGTAGGCAACGGCGTAGGGTAAGGTGTAGGGCTGGTGGTGGGTTTCCGTTCAGGGCTAGGGTTAGGGTTAGGGAACGGCAAGGCTTAGGGCACAGGTGAGGGTTCGGAAACGTGGGAGGGTCGGGCTACGTGCTGACGCCCGTGTCAGTGCCAGCGTACGAGCCAGGAGTAGGCAACGGTGTAGGATAAAGTGTAGGGCTGGTGGTGGATTTGCGTTCCGGGCTAGGGTTAGGGTTAGGGAACGGCAAGGCTTAGGGCACAGGTGAGGGTACGGAAACGTAGGAGGGTCAGGCTACGTGCTGACGCACCGGTCAGTGCCAGCGTACTGGTCAGGAGTAAGGTACGGCGAAAGGTAAGGTGTAGGGCTGGTGGTGGGTTTCTATTCAGGGCTAGGGTTAGGGTTAGGGGACGGTAAGGCTTAGGGCACAGGTGACGGTAAGGAAACGTGGGAAGGTCACGCTACGTGCTGACGCATGGTTCAGTGCCAGCGTACGGGCGAGGAATAGGGTACGGCGTAAGGTAAGGTGTAGGGCTGGTGGTGGGTTTGCATTGTGGGCTAGGGTTAGGGTTAGGGAACGGCAAGGCTTAGGGCACAGGTGAGGGTACGGAAACGCGGGAGGATAAGGCTACGTGCTGATGCACGGGTCAGTGCCAGAGTACAGGCCTGGAGTAGGCAACGGCGTAGGGTAAGGTGTAGGGCTGGTGGTGGGTTTCCGTTCCGGGCTAGCGTTAGGGTTAGGGAACGGCAAGGCTTAGGGCACAGGTGAGGGTACGGAAACGTGGGAGGGTCAGGCTACGCGCTGACGCACGGGTCAGTGCCAGCGTACGGGCCAGGAGTAGGGTACGGCATAAGGTAAGGTGTAGGGCTTGTGGTTGATTTCCGTTCCAGGCAAGGGTTAGGGTTAGGGAACGGCAAGGCTTAGGGCACAGGTGAGGGTACGGAAACGTGGGAGGGTCGGGCTACGTGCTGACGCACGGGTCAGTGGCAGCGTACGGGCCAGGAGTAGGCAACGGCGTAGGATAAAGTGTAGGGCTGGTGGTGGATTTGCGTTCTGGGCTAGGGTTAGCGTTAGGGAACGGCAAGGCTTAGGGCACAGGTGAGGGTACGGAAACGCGGAAGGCTAAGGCTACGTGCTGATGCACGGGTCAGTGCCAGAGTACAGGCCAGGAGTAGGCAACGGCGTAGGGTAAGGTGTAGGGCTGGTGGTGGGTTTCCGTTCCGGGCTAGGGTTAGTGTTAGGGAACGGCAAGGCTTAGGGCACAGGTGAGGGTACGGAAACGTGTGAGGGTCAGGCTACGTGCTGACGCACGAGTCAGTGCCAACGTACGGGTCAGGAGTAGGGTACGGCGTAAGGTAAGGTGTAGGGATTGTGGTTGATTTCCGTTCCAGGCTAGGGTTAGGTTTAGGGAACGGCAAGGCTTAAGGCACAGGTGAATGTACGGAAACGTGGGAGGGACAGGCTACGTGCTGACGCACGGTTCAGTGCCAGCGTACGGGCCAGGAATAGGGTACGGCGTAAGGTAAGGTGTAGGGCTGGTGGTGGGTTTCCGTTCCGGGCTAGGGTTAGGGTTAGGGAACGGCAAGGCTTAACGCACATGTGAGGGTACGGAAACGTGGGACGGTCAGGCTACGTGCAGACGCACGTGTCAGTGCCAGCGTACGGGCCAGGAGTAGGCAACGGCGTAGGATAAAGTGTAGGGCTGGTGGTGGATTTGCGTTCCGGGCTAGGGTTAGGGTTAGGGAACGGCAAGGCTTAGGGCACAGGTGAGGGTACGGAAACGTAGGAGGGTCGGGCTACGTGCTGACGCACGGGTCAGTGCCAGCGTACGGGCCAGGAGTAGGCAACGGCGTAAGGTAAGGTGTAGGGCTGGTGGTTGGTTACTGTTCCGGGCTAGGGTTAGGGTTAGGGAACGGCAAGGCTTAGGGCACAGGTGAGGGTACGGAAACGTGGGGGGGTCGGGCTACGTGCTGACGCATGGGTCAGTGCCAGCGTACGGGCCAGGAGTAGGCAACGGCGTAGGATAAAGTGTAGGGCTGGTGGTGGATTTGCATTCTGGGCTAGGGTTAGGTTTAGGGAACGGCAAGGCGTAGGGCACAGGTCAGGGTACCGAAATGCGGGAGGGTAAGGCTACGTGCTGATGCACGGGTCAGTGCCAGAGTACAGGCCAGGAGTAGGCAACGGCGTAGGGTAAGGTGTAGGGCTGGTGGTGGGTTTCCGTTCCGGGCTAGGGTTAGGGTTAGGGAACGGCAAGGCTTAGGGCACAGGTTAGGGTACGGAAACGTGGGACGGTCAGTCTACGTGCAGACGCACGTGTCTGTGCCAGCGTACGGGTCAGGAGTAGGCAACGGCGTAGGATAAAGTGTAGGGCTGGTGGTGGATTTGCGTTCGGGCTAGGTTTAGGGTTAGGGAACGGCAAGGCTTAGGGCACAGGTGAGGGTACGGAAACGTAGCAGGGTAGGGCTACGTGCCGACGCACGGGTCAGTGCCAGCGTACGGGCCAGGAGTAGGCAACGGCGTAAGGTAAGGTGTAGGGCTGGTGGTGGGTTTCCGTTCCGGGCTAGGGTTAGGGTTAGGGAACGGCAAGGCTTAGGGCACAGGTGAGGGTACGGAGACGTGGGAGGGTCAGGCTACGTGCTGACGCACGGGTCAGTGCCAATGTATGGGTTAGGAGTAGGGTACGGCGTATGGTAAGGTGTAGGGCTTGTGGTTGATTTCCGTTCCAGGCTAGGGTTAGGGAACGGCAAGGCTTAAGGCACAGGTGAAGGTATGGAAACGTGGGAGGGTCAGGCTACGTGCGGACGCACGGTTCAGTGCCATCGTACGGGCCAGGAATAGGGTACGGCGTAAGGTAAGTTGTAGGGCTGGTGGTGGATTTCCGTTCCGGGCTAGGGTTAGGGTTAGGGAACGGCAAGGCTTAGGGCACAGGTGAGGGTACAGAAACGTGGGAGGGTTAGGCTACGTGCTGACGCATGGGTCAGTGCCAGCGTACGGGCCAGGAGTAGGGTACGGCGTAATGTAAGGTGTAGGGCTTGTGGTTGATTTCTGTTCCAGGCTAGGGTTAGGGTTAGGGAACGGCAAGGCTTAGGGCACAGGTGACAGTAAGGAAACGTGGGAGGGTCGGGCTACGTGCTGACGCACGGGTCAGTGCCAGCGTACGGGCCAGGAGTAGGGAACGGCGTAGGATAAAGTGTAGGGCTGGTGGTGGATTTGCGTTGTGGTCTAGGGTTAGGGTTAGGGAACGGCAAGGCTTAGGGCACAGGTGAGGGTACGGAAACGTGGGGGGGTCGGGCTACGTGCTGACGCATGGGTCAGTGCCAGCGTACGGGTCAGGATTAGGGTACGGCATAAGGTAAGGTGTGGGGCTGGTGGTGGTTTTCCGTTCTGGGCTAGGGTTAGGGTTAGGGAACGGCAAGGCTTAGGGCACAGGTGAGGGGACGGAAACGTGGCAGGGTCAGGCTACGTGCAGACGCACGGGTCAGTGCCAGCGTACGGGCCAGGAGTAGGCAACGGCGTAGGATAAAGTGTAGGTCTGGTGGTGGATTTGCGTTCGGGCTAGGGTTAGGGTTAGGGAACGGCAAGGCTTAGGGCACAGGTGAGGGTACGGAAACGTGGGAGGGTCAGGCTACGTGCCGACGCACGGGTCAGTGCCAGCGTACGGGCCAGGAGTAGGGTACGGCGTAAGGTAAGGTGTAGGGCTGGTGGTGGGTTTCCGTTCCAGGCTAGGGTTAGGGTTAGGGAACGGCAAGGCTTAGGGCACAGGTGAGGGTACGGAGACGTGGGAGGGTCAGGCTACGTGCTGACGCACGTGTCTGTGCCAGCGTACGGGCCAGGAGTAGGCAACGGCGTAGGATAAAGTGTAGGGCTGGTGGTGGATTTGCGTTCGGGCTAGGGTTAGGGTTAGGGAAAGTCAAGGCTTAGGGCACAGGTGAGGGTACGGAAACGTAGGAGGGTCGGGCTACGTGCCGACGCACGGGTCAGTGCCAGCGTACGGGCCAGGAGTAGGCAACGGCGTAAGGTAAGGTGTAGGGCTGGTGGTGGGTTTCCGTTCCGGGCTAGGGTTAGGGTTAGGGAACGGCAAGGCTTAGGGCACAGGTGAGGGTACGGAGACGTGGGAGGGTCAGGCTACGTGCTGACGCACGGGTCAGTGCCAACGTACGGGTCAGGAGTAGGGTACGGCGTAAGGTAAGGTGTAGGGCTTGTGGTTGATTTCCGTTCCAGGCTAGGGTTAGGGAACGGCAAGGCTTAAGGCACAGGTGAAGGTACGGAAACGTGGGAGGGTCAGGCTACGTGCGGACGCACGGTTCAGTGCCATCGTACGGGCCAGGAATAGGGTACGGCGTAAGGTAAGGTGTAGGGCTGGTGGTGGGTTTCCGTTCCGGGCTAGGGTTAGGGTTAGGGAACGGCAAGGATTAGGGCACAGGTGAGGGTACGGAAACGTGGGAGGGTCAGGCTACGTGCTGACGCACGGGTCAGTGCCAGCGTACGGGCCAGGAGTAGGGTACGGCGTAAGGTAAGGTGTAGGGCTTGTGGTTGATTTCTGTTCCAGGCTAAGGTTAGGGTTAGGGAACGGCAAGGCTTAGGGCACAGGTGACAGTAAGGAAACGTGGGAGGGTCGGGCTACGTGCTGACGCACGGGTCAGTGCCAGCGTACGGGCCAGGAGTAGGCAATGGCGTAGGATAAAGTGTAGGGCTGGTGGTGGATTTGCGTTGTGGTCTAGGGTTAGGGTTAGGGAACGGCAAGGTTTAGGGCACAGGTCAGGGTACGGAAACGTGGAAGGTTCAGGCTACGTGCTGTAGCACGGTTCAGTGCCAGCGTACGGGCCAGGAGTAGGGTACGGCGTAGGATAATGTGTAGGGCTGGTGGTGGATTTGCGTTCCGGGCTAGGGTTAGGGTTAGGGAACGGCAAGGCTTAGGGCACAGGTGAGGGTACGGAAACGTGGGGGGGTCGGGCTACGTGCTGACGCATGGGTCAGTGCCAGCATACGGGTCAGGATTAGGGTACGGCATAAGGTAAGGTGTGGGGCTGGTGGTGGTTTTCCGTTCTGGGCTAGGGTTAGGGTTAGGGAACGGCAAGGCTTAGGGCACAGATGAGGGGACGGAAACGTGGCAGGGTCAGGCTACGTGCAGACGCACGGGTCAGTGCCAGCGTACGGGCCAGGAGTAGGCAACGGCGTAGGATAAAGTGTAGGTCTGGTGGTGGATTTGCGTTCGGGCTAGGGTTAGGGTTAGGGAACGGCAAGGCTTAGGGCACAGGTGAGGGTACGGAAACGTGGGAGGGTCAGGCTACGTGCCGACGCACGGGTCAGTGCCAGCGTACGGGCCAGGAGTAGGGTACGGCGTAAGGTAAGGTGTAGGGCTGGTGGTGGGTTTCCGTTCCAGGCTAGGGTTAGGGTTAGGGAACGGCAAGGCTTAGGGCACAGGTGAGGGTACGGAGACGTGGGAGGGTCAGGCTACGTGCTGACGCACGTGTCTGTGCCAGCGTACGGGCCAGGAGTAGGCAACGGCGTAGGATAAAGTGTAGGGCTGGTGGTGGATTTGCGTTTGGGCTAGGGTTTGGGTTAGGGAAAGTCAAGGCTTAGGGCACAGGTGAGGGTACGGAAACGTAGGAGGGTCGGGCTACGTGCCGACGCACGGGTCAGTGCCAGCGTACGGGCCAGGAGTAGGCAACGGCGTAAGGTAAGGTGTAGGGCTGGTGGTGGGTTTCCGTTCCGGGCTAGGGTTAGGGTTAGGGAACGGCAAGGCTTAGGGCACAGGTGAGGGTACGGAGACGTGGGAGGGTCAGGCTACGTGCTGACGCACGGGTCAGTGCCAACGTACGGGTCAGGAGTAGGGTACGGCGTAAGGTAAGGTGTAGGGCTTGTGGTTGATTTCCGTTCCAGGCTAGGGTTAGGGAACGGCAAGGCTTAAGGCACAGGTGAAGGTACGGAAACGTGGGAGGGTCAGGCTACGTGCGGACGCACGGTTCAGTGCCATCGTACGGGCCAGGAATAGGGTACGGCGTAAGGTAAGGTGTAGGGCTGGTGGTGGGTTTCCGTTCCGGGCTAGGGTTAGGGTTAGGGAACGGCAAGGATTAGGGCACAGGTGAGGGTACGGAAACGTGGGAGGGTAAGGCTACGTGCTGATGCACGGGTCAGTGCCAGAGTACAGGCCAGGAGTAGGCAACGGCGTAGGGTAAGGTGTAGGGATGGTCGTGGGTTTCTGTTCCGGGCTAGGGTTAGGGTTAGGGAACGGCAAGGCTTAGGGCACAGGTGAGGGTACGGAAACGTGGGACGGTCAGGCTATGTGCAGACGCACGTGTCTGTGCCAGCGTACGGGCCAGGAGTAGGCAACGGCGTAGGATAAAGTGTACGGCTGGTGGTGGATTTGCGTTCGGGCTAGGGTTAGGGTTAGGGAACGGCAAGGCTTAGGGCACAGGTGAGGGTACGGAAACGTAGGAGGGTCGGGCTATGTGCCGACGCACGGGTCAGTGCCAGCGTACGGGCCAGGAGTAGGCAACGGCGTAATGTAAGGTGTAGGGCTGGTGGTGGGTTTCCGTTCCGGGCTAGGGTTAGGGTTAGGGAACGGCAAGGCTTAGGGCACAGGTGAGGGTACGGAAACGTGGGAGGGTCGGGCTACGTGCTGACGCACGTGTCAGTGCCAGCGTACGGGCCAGGAGTAGGGTACGGCGTAAGGTATGGTATAGGGTTGTGGTTGATTTCCGTCCCAGGCTAGGGTTAGGGTTAGGGAACGTCAAGGCTTAGGGAACAGGTGAGGGTACGGAAACGTGGGAGGGTCGGGCTACGTGTTGACGCACGGGTCAGTGCCAGCGTCCGGGCCAGGAGTAGGCATCGGCGGAAGATAAAGTGTAGGGCTGGTGGTGGATTTGCGTTGTGAGCTAGGGATAGGTTTAGGGAACGGCAAGGCTTAGGGCACAGGTGAGGGTACGGAAACATGGGAGGGTCGGGCTACATGCTGACACACGCGTCAGTGCCAGCATACGGGCCAGGAGTAGGCAACGGCGTAGGATAAAGTGTAGGGCTGGTGGTGGATTTGCGTTCCGGGCTAGGGTTAGGGTTAGGGAACGGCAAGGCTTAGGGCACAGGTGAGGGTACGGAAACGTGGGAGGGTCAGGCTACGTGCTGACGCACGGGTCAGTGCCAGCGTACGGGTCAGGAGTAGGGTACGGAGTAAGGTAAGGTGTAGGGCTGGTGGTGGGTTTCTATTCCGGGCTAGGTTTAGGGTTAGGGAACGGCAAGGCTTAAGGCACAGGTGAGGTTACGGAAACGTGGGACGGTCAGACTACGTGCAGACGCACGGGTCAGTGCCAGCGTACGGGCCAGGAGTAGGCAACGGCGTAGGATAAAGTGTAGAGCTGGTGGTGGATTTGCGTTCCGGGCTAGGGTTAGGGTTAGGGAACGGCAAGGCTTAGGGCACAGGTGAGGGTACGGAAACGAAGGAGGGTCGGGCTACGTGCTGACGCACGGGTCAGTGCCAGCGTACGGGCCAGGAGTAGGCAACGGCGTAAGGTAAGGTGTAGGGCTGTTGGTTGGTTTCCGTTCCGGGCTAGGGTTAGGGTTAGGGAACGGCAAGGCTTAGGGCACAGGTGAGGGTACGGAAACGTGGGGGGGTCCGGCTACGTGCTGACGCATGGGTCAGTGCCAGCGTATGGGTCAGGAGTAGGGTACGGCATAAGGTAAGGTGCAGGGCTGGTGGTGGTTTTCCGTTCCGGGCTAGGGTTAGGGTTAGGGAACGGCAAGGCTTAGGGCACAGGTGAGGGTACGGAAACGCGGGAGGGTAAGGCTACGTGCTGATGCACGGGTCAGTGCCAGAGTACAGGCCTGGAGTAGGCAACGGCGTAGGGTAAGGTGTAGGGCTGGTGGTGGGTTTCCGTTCCGGGCTAGCGTTAGGGTTAGGGAACGGCAAGGCTTAGGGCACAGGTGAGGGTACGGAAACGTGGGAGGTTCAGGCTACGCGCTGACGCACGGGTCAGTGCCAGCGTACGGGCCAGGAGTAGGGTACGGCGTAAGGTAAGGTGTAGGGCTAGTGGTTGATTTCCGTTCCAGGCAAGGGTTAGGGTTAGGGAACGGCAAGGCTTAGGGCACAGGTGAGGGTACGGAAATGTGGGAGGGTCAGGCTACGTGCTGACGCACGGGTCAGTGGCAGCACACGGGCCAGGAGTAGGCAACGGCGTAGGATAAAGTGTAGGGCTAGTGGTGGATTTGCGTTCTGGGCTAGGGTTAGCGTTAGGGAACGGCAAGGCTTAGGGCACAGGTGAGGGTACGGAAACGCGGAAGGGTAAGGCTACGTGCTGATGCACGGGTCAGTGCCAGAGTACAGTCCAGGAGTAGGCAACGGCGTAGGGTAAGGTGTAGGGCTGGTGGTGGGTTTCCGTTCCGGGCTAGGGTTAGTGTTAGGGAACGGCAAGGCTTAGTGCACAGGTGAGGGTAAGGAAACGTGTGAGGGTCAGGCTACGTGCTGACGCACGGGTCAGTGCCAACGTACGGGTCAGGAGTAGGGAACGGCGTAAGGTAAGGTGTAGGGATTGTGGTTGATTTCCGTTCCAGGCTAGGGTTAGGGTTAGAGAACGGCAAGGCTTAAGGCACAGGTGAAGGTACGGAAACGTGGGAGGGTCAGGCTACGTGCTGACGCACGGTTCAGTGCCAGCGTACGGGCCAGGAATAGGGTACGGCGTAAGGTAAGGTGTAGGGCTGGTGGTGGGTTTCCGTTCCGGGCTAGGGTTAGGGTTAGGGAACGGCAAGGCTTAGGGCACAGGTGAGGGTACGGAAACGTGGGAGGGTCGGGCTACGAGCTGACGCACGGGTCAGTGCCAGCGTACGGGCCATGAGTAGGCAACGGTGTAGGATAAAGTGTAGGGCTGGTGGTGGATTTGTGTTCCGGGCTAGGGTTAGGGTTAGGGAACGGCAAGGCTTAGGGCACTGGTCAGGGTACGGAAACTTGGGAGGGTCAGGCTACGTGCTGACGCACGGGTCAGTGCCAGCGTACGGGCCAGGAGTAGGATACGGCGTAAGGTAAGGTGTAGGGCTTGTGGTTGATTTCCGTTCCAGGCTAGGGTTAGGGTTAGGGTACGGCAAGGCTAAGGGCACAGGTGAGAGTACGGAAACGTGGGAGGGTCGGGCTACGTGCTGACGCACGGGTCAGTGCCAGCGTACGGGCCAGGAGTAGGCAACGGCTTAGGATAAAGTGTAGGGCTGGTGGTGGATTTGCATTCTGGGCTAGGGTTAGGTTTAGGGAACGGCAAGGCTTAGGGCACAGGTCAGGGTATGGAAACGCGGGAGGGTAAGGCTACGTGCTGATGCACGGGTCAGTGCCAGAGTACAGGCCAGGAGTAGGCAACGGCGTAGGGTAAGGTGTAGGGCTGGTGGTGGGTTTCCGTTCCGGGCTAGGGTTAGGGTTAGGGAACGGCAAGGCTTAGGGCACAGGTGAGGGTACGGAAACGTGGGACTGTCAGGCTACGTGCAGACGCACATGTCTGTGACAGCGTACGGGCCAGGAGTAGGCAACGGCGTAGGATAAAGTGTAGGGCTGGTGGTGGACTTGCGTTCGGGCTAGGGTTAGGGTTAGGGAACGGCAAGGCTTAGGGCACAGGTGAGGGTACAGAAACGTAGGAGGGTCGGGCTACGTGCCGACGCACGGGTCAGTGCCAGCGTACGGGCCAGGAGTAGGCAACGGCGTAAGGTAAGGTGTAGGGCTTGTGGTTGATTTCCGTTCCAGGCTAGAGTTAGGGAACGGCAAGGCTTAAGGCACAGGTGAAGGTACGGAAACGTGGGAGGGTCAGGCTACGTGCGGACGCACGGTTCAGTGCCATCGTACGGGCCAGGAATAGGGTACGGTGTAAGGTAAGGTGTAGGGCTGGTGGTGGGTTTCTGTTCCGGGCTAGGGTTAGGGTTAGGGAACGGCAAGGCTTAGGGCACAGGTGAGGGTACGGAAACGTGGGAGGGTCAGGCTACGTGCTGACGCACGGGTCAGTGCCAGCGTACGGGCCAGGAGTAGGGGACGGCGTAAGGTATGGTATAGGGCTTGTGGTTGATTTCCGTCCCAGGCTAGGGTTAGGGTTAGGGAACGTCAAGGCTTAGGGCACAGGTGAGGGTACGGAAACGTGGGAGGGTCGGGCTACGTGCTGACGCACGGAACAGTGCCAGCGTACGGGCCAGGAGTAGGCATCGGCGGAAGATAAAGTGTAGGGCTGGTGGTGGATTTGCGTTGTGAGCTAGGGATTGGGTTAGGGAACGGCAAGGCTTAGGGCACAGGTGTGGGTACGGAAACATGGGAGGGTCGGGCTACGTGCTGACGCACGGGTCAGTGCCAGCATACGGGCCAGGAGTAGGCAACGGCGTAGGATAAAGTGTAGGGCTGGTGGTGGATTTGCGTTCCGGGCCAGGGATAGGGTTAGGGAACGGCAAGGCTTAGGGCACAGGTGAGGGTACGGAAACGTGGGAGGGTCAGGCTACATGCTGACCCACGGGTCAGTGCCAGCGTACGGGTCAGGAGTAGGGTACGGCGTAAGGTAAGGTGTAGGGCTGGTGGTGGGTTTCTATTCCGAGCTAGGTTTAGGGTTAGGGAACGGCAAGGCTTAAGGCACATGTGAGGGTACGGAAACGTGGGACGGTCAGGCTATGTGCAGACGCACGTGTCAGTGCCAGCGTACGGGCCAGGAGTAGGCAACGGCTAGGATAAAGTGTAGGGCTGGTGGTGGATTTGCGTTCTGGGCTAGGGTTAGGGTTAGGGAACGGCAAGGCTTAGGGCACAGGTGAGGGTACGGAAACGTAGGAGGGTCGGGCTACGTGCTGACGCACGGGTCAGTGCCAGCGTACGGGCCAGGAGTAAGCAACGGCGTAAGGTAAGGTGTAGGGCTGGTGGTTGGTTTCCGTTCCGGGCTAGGGTTAGGGTTAGGGAACGGCAAGGCTTAGGGCACAGGTGAGGGTACGGAAACGTGGGGGGGTCGGGCTACGTGCTGACGCATGGGTCAGTGCCAGCGTACGGGTCAGGAGTAGGGTACGGCATAAGGTAAGGTGTAGGGCTGGTGGTGGTTTTCCGTTCTGGGCTATGGTTAGGGTTAGGGAACGGCAAGGCTTAGGGCACAGGTGAGGGGACGGAAACGTGGCAGGGTCAGGGTACGTGCTGACGCACGGGTCAGTGCCAGCGTACGGGCCAGGAGTAGGCAACGGCGTAGGATAAAGTGTACGGCTGTTGGTGGATTTGCGTTGTGGGCTAGGGTTAGGGTTAGGGAACGGCAAGGCTTAGGGCACAGGTCATGGTACGGAAACGCGGGAGGGTAAGGCTACGTGCTGATGCACGGGTCAGTGCCAGAGTACAGGCCTGGAGTAGGCAACGGCGTACGGTAAGGTGTAGGGCTGGTGGTGGGTTTCTGTTCCGGGCTAGCGTTAGGGTTAGGGAATGGCAAGGCTTAGGGCACAGGTGAGGGTACGGAAACGTGGGAGGGTCATGCTACGCGCTGACGCACGGGTCAGTGCCAGCGTACGGGCCAGGAGTAGGGTACGGCGTAAGGTAAGGTGTAGGGCTTGTGGTTGATTTCTGTTTCAGGCTAGGGTTAGGGTTAGGGAACGGCAAGGCTTAGGGCACAGGTGAGGGTAAGGAAACGTGGGAGGGTCGGGCTACGTGCTGACGCAAGGGTCAGTGGCAGCGTACGGGCCAGGAGTAGGCAACGGCGTAGGATAAAGTGTAGGGCTGGTGGTGGATTTGCGTTCTGGGCAAGGGTTAGCCTTAGGGAACGGCAAGGCTTAGGGCACAGGTGAGGGTACGGAAACGCGGAAGGGTAAGGCTACGTGCTGATGCACGGGTCAGTGCCAGAGTACAGGCCAGGAGTAGGCAACGGCGTAGGGTAAGGTGTAGGGCTGGTGGTGGGTTTTCGTTCAGGACTAGGGTTAGGGTTAGGGAATGGCAAGGCTTAGGGCACAGGTGAGGGTACGGAAACCTGGGAGGGTCAGGCTACATGCTGACGCATGGGTCAGTGCCAGCGTACAGGCCAGGAGTAGGCAACGACGTAAGGTAAGGTGTAGGGCTGGTGGTGGGTTTCCGTTCCGGGCTAGGGTTAGGGTTAGGGAACGGCAAGGCTTAGTGCACAGGTGAGGGTACGGAAACGTGTGAGGGTCAGGCTACGTGCTGACGCACGGGTCAGTGCCAACGTACGGGTCAGGAGTAGGGTACGGCGTAAGGTAAGGTGTAGGGCTTCTGGTTGATTTCCGTTCCAGGCTAGGGTTAGGGTTGGGAACGGCAAGGCTTAAGGCACAGGTGAAGGTACGGAAACGTGGGAGGGTCAGGCTACGTGCTGACGCACGGTTCAGTGCCAGCGTACGGGCCAGGAATAGGGTACGGCGTAAGGTAAGGTGTAGGGCTCGTGGTGGGTTTCCGTTCCGGTCTAGGGATAGGGTTAGGGAACGGCAAGGCTTAGGGCAGAGGTGAGGGTACGGAAACGTGGGAGGGTCGGGCTACGTGCTGACGCACGGGTCAGTGCCAGCGTACGGGCCAGGAGTAGGCAACGGTGTAGGATAAAGTGTAGGGCTGGTGGTGGATTTGCGTTCCGGGCTAGGGTTAGAGTTAGGGAACGGCAAGGCTTAGGGCACAGGTCAGGGTACGGAAACGTGGGAGGGTCAGGCTACGTGCTGACGCACGGGTCAGTGCCAGCGTACGGGCCAGGAGTAGGATACGGCGTAAGGTAAGGTGTAGGGCTTGTGGTTGATTTCCGTTCCAGGCTAGGGTTAGCGTTAGGGAACGGCAAGGCTAAGGGCACAGGTGAGGGTACAGAAACGTGGGAGGGTCGGGCTACGTGCTGACGCACGGGTCAGTGCCAGCGTAAGGGTCAGGAGTAGGGTACGGCATAAGGTAAGGTTTAGGGTTGGTGGTGGGTTTCCGTTCCGGGCTAGGGTTAGGGTTAGGGAACGGCAAGGCTTAGGGCACAGGTGAGGGTACGGAAACGTGGGAGGGTCGGGCTACGTGCTGACGCACGGGTCAGTGCCAGCGTAGGGGCCAGGAGTAGGCAACGGCGTAGGATAAAGTGTAGGGCTGGTGGTGGATTTGCATTCTGGGCTAGGGTTAGGTTTAGGGAACGGCAAGGCTTAGGGCACAGGTCATGGTACGGAAACGCGGGAGGGTAAGGCTACGTGCTGATGCACGGGTCAGTGCCAGAGTACAGGCCAGGAGTAGGCAACGGCGTAGGGTAAGGTGTAGGGCTGGTGGTGGGTTTCCGTTCCGGGCTAGCGTTAGGGTTAGGGAACGGCAAGGCTTAGGGCACAGGTGAGGGTACAGAAACGTGGGAGGATCAGTCTACGTGCTGACGCACGGGTCAGTGCCAACGTACGGGTCAGGAGTAGGGTACGGCATAAGGTAAGGTGTAGGGCTTGTGGTTGATTTCCGTTCCAGGCTAGGGTTAGGGAACGGCAAGGCTTAGGGCACAGGTGAAGGTACGGAAAAGTGGGAGGGTCAGGCTACGTGCGGACGCACGGTTCAGTGCCATCGTACGGGCCAGGAATAGGGTACGGCGTAATGTAAGGTGTTGGGCTGGTGGTGGGTTTCCGTTCCGGGCTAGGGTTAGTGTTAGGGAACGGCAAGGCTTAGGGCACAGGTGAGGGTACGGAAACGTGGGAGGGTCAGGCTACGTGCTGACGCACGGGTCAGTGCCAGCGTACGGGCCAGGAGTAGGGTACGGCGTAAGGTAAGGTGTAGGGCTTGTGGTTCATTTCCGTTCAAGGCTAGGGTTAGGGTTAGGGAACGGCAAGGCTTAGGGCACAGGTGAGGGTACGGAAACGTGGGAGGGTCGGGGTACGTGCTGACGCCCGGGTCAGTGCCTGCGTACGGGCCAGGAGTAGGCAACGGCGTAGGATAAAGTGTAGGGCTGGTGGTGGACTTGCGTTGTGGTCTAGGGTTAGGGTTAGGGAACGGCAAGGCTTAGGGCACAGGTGAGGGTATGGAAACGCGGGAGGGTAAGGCTACGTGCTGATGCACGGCTCAGTGCCAGAGTACAGGCCAGGAGTAGGCAACGGCGTAGGGTAAGGTGTAGGGCTGGTGGTGGGTTTCCGTTCCGGGCTAGGGTTAGGGTTAGGGAACGGCAAGGCTTAGGGCACAGGTGAGGGTACGGAAACGTGGGACGGTCAGGCTACGTGCAGACGCACGTGTCTGTGCCAGCGTACGGGCCAGGAGTAGGCAACTGCGTAGGATAAAGTGTAGGGCTGGTGGTGGATTTGCGTTCCGGGCTAGGGTTAGGGTTAGGGAACGGCAAGGCTTAGGGCACAGGTGAGGGTACGGAAACGTAGGAGGGTCGGGCTACGTGCCGACGCACGGGTCAGTGCCAGCGTACGGGCCAGGAGTAGGCAACGGCGTAAGGTAAGGTGTAGGGCTGGTGGTTGGTTTCCGTTCCGGGCTAGGGTTAGGGTTAGGGAACGGCAAGGCTTAGGGCACAGGTGAGGGTACGGAAACGTGGGGGGGTCGGGCTACGTGCTGACGCACGGGTCAGTGCCAGCGTACGGGTCAGGAGTAGGGTACGGCATAAGGTAAGGTGTAGGGCTGGTGGTGGTTTTCCGTTCTGGGCTAGGGTTAGGGTTAGGGAACGGCAAGGCTTAGGGCACAAATGAGAGGACGGAAACGTGGCAGGGTCAGGCTACGTGCTGATGCACGGGTCTGTGCCAGCGTACGGGCCAGGAGTAGCTAACGGCGTAGAATAAAGTGTAGGGCTGGTGGTGGATTTGCGTTCTGGGCTAGGGTTAGGGTTAGGGAACGGCAAGGCTTAGGGCACAGGGGCGGGTACGGAAACGCGGGAGGGTAAGGCTACGTGCTGTTGCACGGGTCAGTGCCAGAGAACAGGCCAGGAGTAGGCAACGGCGTAGGGTAAGGTGTAGGGCTGGTGGTGGGTTTCCGTTCCGGGCTAGGGTTAGGGTTAGGGAATGGCAAGGCTTAGGGCACATATGAGGGTACGGAAACCTGGGAGAGTCAGGCTACGTGCTGACGCATGGGTCAGTGCCAGCGTACGGGCCAGGAGTAGGCAACGACATAAGGTAAGGTGTAGGGCTGGTGGTGGGCTTCCGTTCCGGGCTAGGGTTAGGGTTAGGGAACGGCAAGGCTTAGGGCACAGGTGAGGGTACGGAAACGTGGGAGGGTCAGGCTACGTGCTGACGCACGGGTCAGTGCCAACGTACGGGTCAGGAGTAAGGTACGGCGAAAGGTAAGGTGTAGGGCTGGTGGTGGGTTTCTATTCAGGGCTAGGGTTAGGGTTAGGGAACCGTAAGGCTTAGGGCACAGGTGAGGGTACGGAAACGTGGGAGGGTCAGGCTACGTGCTGACGCACGGGTCAGTGCCAGCGTACGGGCCAGGAATAGGGTACGGCGTAAGGTAAGGTGTAGGGCTGGTGGTGGGTTTCCGTTCCGGGCTAGCGTTAGGGTTAGGGAACGGCAAGGCTTAGGGCACAGGTGAGGGTACGGAAACGTGGGAGGGTCAGGCTACGTGCTGACGCACGGGTCAGTGCCAGCGTACGGGCCAGGAGTAGGGTACGGCGTAAGGTAAGGTGTAGGGCTTGTGGTTGATTTCCGTTCCTGGCTAGGGTTAGGGTTAGGGAACGGCAAGGCTTAGGGCACAGGTGAGGGTACGGAAACGTGGGAGGGTCGGGCTACGTGATGACGCACGGGTCAGTGCCAGCGTACGGGCCAGGAGTAGGCAACGGCGTAGGATAAAGTGTAGGGCTGGTGGTGGATTTGCGTTCCGGGCTAGGGTTAGGGTTAGGGAACGGCAAGGCTTAGGGCACAGGTCAGGGTACGGAAACGTGGGAGGGTCAGGCTACGTGCTGACGCACGGGTCAGTGCCAGCGTACGGTTCAGGAGTAGGGTACGGCGTAAGGTAAGGTGTAGGGCTGGTGGTGGGTTTCTATTCCGGGCTAGGGTTAGGGTTAGGGAACGGCAAGGCTTAGGGCACAGGTGAGGGTACGGAAACGTGGGAGGGTCAGTCTACGTGCTGACGCACGGTTCAGTGCCAGCGTATGGGCCAGGAATAGGGTACGGTGTAAGGTAAGGTGTAGGGCTGGTGGTGGGTTTCCGTTCCGGGCTAGGGTTAGGGTTAGGGAACGGCAAGGCTTAGGGCACAGTTGAGGGTATGGAAACGTGGGAGGGTCAGGCTACGTGCTGACGCACGGGTCTGTGCCAGCGTACGGGCCAGGAGTAGGGTACGGCGTAAGGTAAGGTGTAAGGCTTGTGGTTGATTTCCGTTCCAGGCTAGGGTTAGGGTTAGGGAACAGCAAGGATTAGGGCACAGGTGAGGGTTCGGAAACGTGGGAGGGTCGGGCTACGTGCTGACGCACGGGTCAGTGCCAGGGTACGGGACAGCAGTAGGCAACGGAGTAGGATAAAGTGTAGGGCTGGTGGTGGATTTGCGTTGTGGGCTAGGGTTAGGGTTAGGGAACGGCAAAGCTTAGGGCACAGGTCAGGGTACGGAAACGCGGGAGGTTAAGGCTACGTGCTGATGCACGGGTCAGTGCCAGAGTACAGGCCAGGAGTAGGCAACGGCGTAGGGTAAGGTGTAGGGCTGGTGGTGGGTTTCCGTTCCGGGCTAGCGTTAGGGATAGGGAACGGCAAGGCTTAGGGCACAGGTGAGGGTACGGATACGTGGGAGGGTCAGGCTACGTGCTGACGCACGGGTCAGTGCCAGCGTAAGGGCCAGGAGTAGGGTACGGCGTAAGGTAAGGTGTAGGGCTTGTGGTTGATTTCCGTTTCAGGCTAGGGTTAGGGTTAGGGAACGGCAAGGCTTAGGGCACAGGTGAGGGTACGGAAACGTGGGAGGGTCGGGCTACGTGCTGACGCACGGGTCAGTGCCAGCCTACGGGCCAGGAGTAGGCAACGGCGTAGGATAAAGTGTAGGGCTGGGGGTGGATTTGCGTTCTGGGCTAGGGTTAGGGTTAGGGAACGGCAAGGCTTAGGGCACAGGTGAGGGTACGGAAACGCGGGAGGGTAAGGCTACGTGCTGATGCACGGGTCAGTGCCAGAGTACAGGCCAGGAGTAGGCAACGGCGTAGGGTAAGGTGTAGGGCTGGTGGTGGGTTTCCGTTCCGGGCTAGGGTTAGGGTTAGGGAACGGCAAGGCTTAGGGCACAGGTGAGGGTACGGAAACGTGGGAGGGTCAGGCTACGTGCTAACGCCTGGGTCAGTGCCAGCGTACGGGCCAGGAGTAGGCAACGACGTAAGGTAAGGTGTAGGGCTGGTGGTTGGTTTCCGTTCCAGGGTAGGGTTAGCGTTAGGGAACGGCAAGGCTTAGGGCACAGGTGAGGGTACGGAAACGTCGGAGGGTCGGGCTACGTTCTGACGCACGGGTCAGTGCCATCGTACGGGCCGGGAGTAGGCAACGGCGTAGGATAAAGTGTAGGGCTGTTGGTGTATTTGCGTTGTGGGCTAGGGTTAGGGTTAGGGAACGGCAAGGCTTAGGGCACAGGTCATGGTACGGAAACGCAGGAGGGTAAGGCTACGTGCTGATGCACGGGTCAGTGCCAGAGTACAGGCCTGGAGTAGGCAACGGCGTAGGGTAAGGTGTAGGGCTGGTGGTGGGTTTCCGTTCCGGGCTAGCGTTAGGGTTAGGGAACGGCAAGGCTTAGGGCACAGGTGAGGGTATGGAAACGTGGGAGGGTGAGGCTACGCGCTGACGCAGGGGTCAGTGCCAGTGTACGGGCCAGGAGTAGGGGACGGCGTAAGGTAAGGTGTAGCGCTTGTGGTTGATTTCCGTTTCAGGCTAGGGTTAGGGTTAGGGAACGGCAAGGCTTAGGGCACAGGTGAGGGTACGGAAACGTGGGAGGGTCGGGCTACGTGCTGACGCACGGGTCAGTGGCAGCGTACGGGCCAGGAGTAGGCAACGGCGTAGGATAAAGTGTAGGGCTGGTGGTGGATTTGTGTTCTGGGCTAGGGTTAGCGTTAGGGAACGGCAAGGCTTAGGGCACAGGTGAGGGTACGGAAACGCGGAAGGGTAAGGCTACGTGCTGATGCACGAGTCAGTGCCAGAGTACAGGCCAGGAGTAGGCAACGGCGTAGTGTAAGGTGTAGGGCTGGTGGTGGGTTTCCGTTCCGTGCTAGGGTTAGGGTTAGGGAACGGCAAGGCTTAGGGCACAGGTGAGGGTACGGAAACGTGGGAGGGTCGGGCTACGTGCTGACGCACGGGTCAGTGCCAGCGTACGGGCCAGGAGTAGGCAACGGCGTAGGATAAAGTGTAGGGCTGGTGGTGGACTTGCGTTGTGGGCTAGGGTTAGGGTTAGGGAACGGCAAGGCTTAGGGCACAGGTCAGGGTACGGAAACGCGGGAGCGTAAGGCTACGTGCTAATGCACGAGACAGTGCCAGACTACAGGCCAGGAGAAGGCAACGGCGTAGGGTAAGGTGTAGGGCTGGTGGTGGGTTTCCGTTCAGGGCTAGGGTTAGGGTTAGGGAACGGCAAGGCTTAGGGCACAGGTGAGGGTACGGAAACGTGGGAGGGTCGGGCTACGTGCTGACGCCCGTGTCAGTGCCAGCGTACGAGCCAGGAGTAGGCAACGGCGTAGGATAAAGTGTAGGGCTGGTGGTGGATTTGCGTTCCGGGCTAGGGTTAGGGTTAGGGAACGGCAAGGCTTAGGGCACAGGTGAGGGTACGGAAACGTAGGAGGGTCAGGCTACGTGCTGACGCACCGGTCAGTGCCAGCGTACTGGTCAGGAGTAAGGTACGGCGAAAGGTAAGGTGTAGGGCTGGTGGTGGGTTTCTATTCAGGGCTAGGGTTAGGGTTAGGGGACGGTAAGGCTTAGGGCACAGGTGACGGTACGGAAACGTGGGAAGGTCACGCTACGTGCTGACGCACGGTTCAGTGCCAGCGTACGGGCGAGGAATAGGGTACGGCGTAAGGTAAGGTGTAGGGCTGGTGGTGGGTTTCCGTTCCGCGCTAGGGTTAGGGTTAGGGAACGGAAAGGCTTAGGGCACAGGTGAGGGTACGGAAACGTGGGAGGGTCAGGCTACGTGCTGACGCAAGGGTCAGTGCCAGCGTACGGGCCAGGAGTAGGGTACGGCGTAAGGTATGGTGTAGGGCTTGTGGTTGATTTCCGTTCCAGGCTAGGGTTAGGGTTAGGGAATGGCAAGGCTTAGGGCAGAGGTGAGGGTACGGCAACGCGGGAGGGTAAGGCTACGTGCTGATGCACGGGTCAGTGCCAGAGTACAGGCCAGGAGTAGGCAACGGCGTAGGGTAAGGTGTAGGGCTGGTGGTGGGTTTCCGTTCCGGGCTAGGGTTAGGGTTAGGGAACAGCAAGGCTTAGGGCACAGGTGAGGGTACGGAAACGTGGGAGCTTCAGGCTACGTGCTGAAGCACGTGTCAGTGCCAGCATACGGGCGAGGAGTAGGCAACGGCGTAGGATAAAGTGTAGGGCTGGTGGTGGATTTGCGTTCCGGGATAGGGTTAGGGTTAGGGAACGGCAAGGCTTAGGCACAGGTGAGGGTACGGAAACGTGGGAGGGTCACGCTACGTCCTGACGCACGGGTCAGTGCCAGCGTACCGTCCAGGAGTAGGGTACGGCGTAAGGTAAGGTGTAGGGCTTGTGGTTGATTTCCGTTCCAGGCTAGGGTTAGGGTTAGGGAACGGCAAGGCTTAAGGCACAGGTGAGTGTACGGAAACGTGGTAGGGTCGGGCTTCGTGATGACGCACGGGTCAGTGCCAGCGTATGGGCCAGTAGTAGGCAACGGCGTAGGATAAAGTGTAGGGCTGGTGGTGGATTTCCGTTGTGGGCTAAGGTTAGGGTTAGGGAACGGCAAGGCTTAGGGCACAGGTCAGGGTACGGAAACGCGGGTGGGTAAGGCTACGTGCTGATGCACGGGTCAGTGCCAGAGTACAGGCCAGGAGTAGGCAACGGCGTAGGGTAAGGTGTAGGGCTGGTGGTGGGTTTCCGTTCCGGGCTAGCGTTAGGCTTAGGGAACGGCAAGGCTTAGGGCACAGGTGAGGGTACGGAAACGTGGGAAGGTCAGGCTACGTGCTGACGCACGGTTCAGTGCCAGCGTACGGGCGAGGAATAGGGTACGGCGTAAGGTACGGTGTAGGGCTGGTGGTGGGTTTCCGTTCCGGGCTAGGGTTAGGGTTAGGGAACGGAAAGGCTTAGGGCACATGTGAGGGTACGGAAACGTGGGAGGGTCAGGCTACGTCCTGACGCACGGGTCAGTGCCAGCGTACCGTCCAGGAGTAGGGTACGGCGTAAGGTAAGGTGTAGGGCTTGTGGTTGATTTCCGTTCCAGGCTAGGGTTAGGGTTAGGGAACGGCAAGTCTTAGGGCACAGGTGAGTGTACGGAAACGTGGTAGGGTCGGGCTTCGTGATGACGCACGGGTCAGTGCCAGCGTATGGGCCAGTAGTAGGCAACGGCGTAGGATAAAGTGTAGGGCTGGTGGTGGATTTGCGTTCCGGGCTAGGGTTAGGGTTAGGGAATGGCAAGGCTTAGGGCACAGGTCAGGGTACGGAAACGCGGGCGTGTAAGGCTACGTGCTGATGCACGGGTCAGTGCCAGAGTACAGGCCAGGAGTAGGCAACGGCGTAGGGTAAGGTGTAGGGCTGGTGGTGGGTTTCCGTTCCGGGCTAGGGTTAGGGTTAGGGAACGGCAAGGCTTAGGGCACAGGTGAGGGTACGGAAACGTGGGAGGTTCAGGCTACGTGCTGAAGCACGGGTCAGTGCCAGCGTACGGGCCAGGAGTAGGCAACGGCGTAGGATAATGTGTAGGGCTGGTGGGGGATTTGCGTTCCGGGCTAGGGTTAGGGTTAGGGAACGGCAAGGCTTAGGGCACAGGTCATGGTACGGAAACGTGGGAGGGTCAGGCTACGTGCTGACACACGTGTCAGTGCCAGCGTACGGGTCAGGCGTAGGGTACGGCGAAAGGTAAGGTGTAGGGCTGGTGGTGGGTTTCTATTCCGGGCTAGGTTTAGGGTTAGGGAACGGCAAGGCTTAGGGTACAGGTGAGGGTACCGAAACGTGGGAGGGTCAGGCTATGTGCTGACGCACGGTTCAGTGCCAGCGTATGGGCCAGGAATAGGGTACGGCGTAAGGTAAGGTGTAGGGCTGGTGGTGGGTTTCCGTTCCGGGCTAGGGTTAGGGTTAGGGAACGGCAAGGCTTAGGGCACAAGTGAGGGTACGGAAACGTGGGAAGTTCAGGCTACGTGCTGAAGCACCGGTCAGTGCCAGCGTACGGGCCAGGAGTAGGCAACGGCGTAGGATAAAGTGTAGGGCTGGTGGTGGATTTGCGTTCCGGGCTAGGGTTAGGGTTAGGGAACGGCAAGGCTTAGGGCACAGGTCAGGGTACGGAAACGTGGGAGGGTCAGTCTACGTGCTGACGCACGGGTCAGTGCCAGCGTACGGTTCAGGAGTAGGGTACGGCGTAAGGTAAGGTGTAGGGCTGGTGGTGGGTTTCTATTCCGGGCTAGGGTTAGGGTTAGGGAACGGCAAGGCTTAGGGCACAGGTGAGGTTACGGAAACGTGGGAGGGTCAGTCTACGTGCTGACGCACGGTTCAGTGCCAGCGTACGGGCCAGGAATAGGGTACGGTGTAAGGTAAGGTGTAGGGCTGGTGGTGGGTTTCCGTTCCGGGCTAGGGTTAGGGTTAGGGAACGGCAAGGCTTAGGGCACAGGTGAGGGTATGGAAACGTGGGAGGGTCAGGCTACGTGCTGACGCACGGGTCAGTGCCAGCGTAAGGGCCAGGAGTAGGGTACGGCGTAAGGTAAGGTGTAGGGCTTGTGGTTGATTTCCGTTTCAGGCTAGGGTTAGGGTTAGGGAACGGCAAGGCTTAGGGCACAGGTGAGGGTACGGAAACGTGGGAGGGTCGGGCTACGTGCTGACGCACGGGTCAGTGCCAGCCTACGGGCCAGGAGTAGGCAACGGCGTAGGATAAAGTGTAGGGCTGGGGGTGGATTTGCATTCTGGGCTAGGGTTAGGGTTAGGGAACGGCAAGGCTTAGGGCACAGGTGAGGGTACGGAAACGCGGGAGGGTAAGGCTACGTGCTGATGCACGGGTCAGTGCCAGAGTACAGGCCAGGAGTAGGCAACGGCGTAGGGTAAGGTGTAGGGCTGGTGGTGGGTTTCCGTTCCGGGCTAGGGTTAGGGTTAGGGAACGGCAAGGCTTAGGGCACAGGTGAGGGTACGGAAACGTGGGAGGGTCAGGCTACGTGCTAACGCATGGGTCAGTGCCAGCGTACGGGCCAGGAGTAGGCAACGACGTAAGGTAAGGTGTAGCGCTTGTGGTTGATTTCCGTTTCAGGCTAGGGTTAGGGTTAGGGAACGGCAAGGCTTAGGGCACAGGTGAGGGTACGGAAACGTGGGAGGGTCGGGCTACGTGCTGACGCACGGGTCAGTGGCAGCGTACGGGCCAGGAGTAGGCAACGGCGTAGGATAAAGTGTAGGGCTGGTGGTGGATTTGCGTTCTGGGCTAGGGTTAGCGTTAGGGAACGGCAAGGCTTAGGGCACAGGTGAGGGTACGGAAACGCGGAAGGGTAAGGCTACGTGCTGATGCACGGGTCAGTGCCAGACTACAGGCTAGGAGTAGGCAACGGCGTAGTGTAAGGTGTAGGGCTGGTGGTGGGTTTCCGTTCCGGGCTAGGGTTAGGGTTAGGGAACGGCAAGGCTTAGGGCACAGGTGAGGGTACGGAAACGTGGGAGTGTCGGGCTACGTGCTGACGCACGGGTCAGTGCCAGCGTACGGGCCAGGAGTAGGCAACGGCGTAGGATAAAGTGTAGGGCTGGTGGTGGACTTGCGTTGTGGGCTAGGGTTAGGGTTAGGGAACGGCAAGGCTTAGGGCACAGGTCAGGGTACGGAAACGCGGGAGGGTAAGGCTACGTGCTAATGCACGGGTCAGTGCCAGACTACAGGCCAGGAGTAGGCAACGGCGTAGGGTAAGGTGTAGGGCTGGTGGTGGGTTTCCGTTCAGGGCTAGGGTTAGGGTTAGGGAACGGCAAGGCTTAGGGCACAGGTGAGGGTTCGGAAACGTGGGAGGGTCGGGCTACGTGCTGACGCCCGTGTCAGTGCCAGCGTACGAGCCAGGAGTAGGCAACGGTGTAGGATAAAGTGTAGGGCTGGTGGTGGATTTGCGTTCCGGGCTAGGGTTAGGGTTAGGGAACGGCAAGGCTTAGGGCACAGGTGAGGGTACGGAAACGTAGGAGGGTCAGGCTACGTGCTGACGCACCGGTCAGTGCCAGCGTACTGGTCAGGAGTAAGGTACGGCGAAAGGTAAGGTGTAGGGCTGGTGGTGGGTTTCTATTCAGGGCTAGGGTTAGGGTTAGGGGACGGTAAGGCTTAGGGCACAGGTGACGGTAAGGAAACGTGGGAAGGTCACGCTACGTGCTGACGCATGGTTCAGTGCCAGCGTACGGGCGAGGAATAGGGTACGGCGTAAGGTAAGGTGTAGGGCTAGTGGTGGGTTTGCATTGTGGGCTAGGGTTAGGGTTAGGGAACGGCAAGGCATAGGGCACAGGTGAGGGTACGGAAACGCGGGAGGATAAGGCTACGTGCTGATGCACGGGTCAGTGCCAGAGTACAGGCCTGGAGTAGGCAACGGCGTAGGGTAAGGTGTAGGGCTGGTGGTGGGTTTCCGTTCCGGGCTAGCGTTAGGGTTAGGGAACGGCAAGGCTTAGGGCACAGGTGAGGGTACGGAAACGTGGGAGGGTCAGGCTACGCGCTGACGCACGGGTCAGTGCCAGCGTACGGGCCAGGAGTAGGGTACGGCATAAGGTAAGGTGTAGGGCTTGTGGTTGATTTCCGTTCCAGGCAAGGGTTAGGGTTAGGGAACGGCAAGGCTTAGGGCACAGGTGAGGGTACGGAAACGTGGGAGGGTCGGGCTACGTGCTGACGCACGGGTCAGTGGCAGCGTACGGGCCAGGAGTAGGCAACGGCGTAGGATAAAGTGTAGGGCTGGTGGTGGATTTGCGTTCTGGGCTAGGGTTAGCGTTAGGGAACGGCAAGGCTTAGGGCACAGGTGAGGGTACGGAAACGCGGAAGGCTAAGGCTACGTGCTGATGCACGGGTCAGTGCCAGAGTACAGGCCAGGAGTAGGCAACGGCGTAGGGTAAGGTGTAGGGCTGGTGGTGGGTTTCCGTTCCGGGCTAGGGTTAGTGTTAGGGAACGGCAAGGCTTAGGGCACAGGTGAGGGTACGGAAACGTGTGAGGGTCAGGCTACGTGCTGACGCACGAGTCAGTGCCAACGTACGGGTCAGGAGTAGGGTACGGCGTAAGGTAAGGTGTAGGGATTGTGGTTGATTTCCGTTCCAGGCTAGGGTTAGGTTTAGGGAACGGCAAGGCTTAAGGCACAGGTGAATGTACGGAAACGTGGGAGGGACAGGCTACGTGCTGACGCACGGTTCAGTGCCAGCGTACGGGCCAGGAATAGGGTACGGCGTAAGGTAAGGTGTAGGGCTGGTGGTGGGTTTCCGTTCCGGGCTAGGGTTAGGGTTAGGGAACGGCAAGGCTTAACGCACATGTGAGGGTACGGAAACGTGGGACGGTCAGGCTACGTGCAGACGCACGTGTCAGTGCCAGCGTACGGGCCAGGAGTAGGCAACGGCGTAGGATAAAGTGTAGGGCTGGTGGTGGATTTGCGTTCCGGGCTAGGGTTAGGGTTAGGGAACGGCAAGGCTTAGGGCACAGGTGAGGGTACGGAAACGTAGGAGGGTCGGGCTACGTGCTGACGCACGGGTCAGTGCCAGCGTACGGGCCAGGAGTAGGCAACGGCGTAAGGTAAGGTGTAGGGCTGGTGGTTGGTTACTGTTCCGGGCTAGGGTTAGGGTTAGGGAACGGCAAGGCTTAGGGCACAGGTGAGGGTACGGAAACGTGGGGGGGTCGGGCTACCGTGCTGACGCATGGGTCAGTGCCAGCGTACGGGCCAGGAGTAGGCAACGGCGTAGGATAAAGTGTAGGGCTGGTGGTGGATTTGCATTCTGGGCTAGGGTTAGGTTTAGGGAACGGCAAGGCGTAGGGCACAGGTCAGGGTACCGAAATGCGGGAGGGTAAGGCTACGTGCTGATGCACGGGTCAGTGCCAGAGTACATGCCAGGAGTAGGCAACGGCGTAGGGTAAGGTGTAGGGCTGGTGGTGGGTTTCCGTTCCGGGCTAGGGTTAGGGTTAGGGAACGGCAAGGCTTAGGGCACAGGTTAGGGTACGGAAACGTGGGACGGTCAGTCTACGTGCAGACGCACGTGTCTGTGCCAGCGTACGGGTCAGGAGTAGGCAACGGCGTAGGATAAAGTGTAGGGCTGGTGGTGGATTTGCGTTCGGGCTAGGTTTAGGGTTAGGGAACGGCAAGGCTTAGGGCACAGGTGAGGGTACGGAAACGTAGCAGTGTCGGGCTACGTGCCGACGCACGGGTCAGTGCCAGCGTACGGGCCAGGAGTAGGCAACGGCGTAAGGTAAGGTGTAGGGCTGGTGGTGGGTTTCCGTTCCGGGCTAGGGTTAGGGTTAGGGAACGGCAAGGCTTAGGGCACAGGTGAGGGTACGGAGACGTGGGAGGGTCAGGCTACGTGCTGACGCACGGGTCAGTGCCAATGTATGGGTTAGGAGTAGGGTACGGCGTATGGTAAGGTGTAGGGCTTGTGGTTGATTTCCGTTCCAGGCTAGGGTTAGGGAACGGCAAGGCTTAAGGCACAGGTGAAGGTATGGAAACGTGGGAGGGTCAGGCTACGTGCGGACGCACGGTTCAGTGCCATCGTACGGGCCAGGAATAGGGTACGGCGTAAGGTAAGTTGTAGGGCTGGTGGTGGATTTCCGTTCCGGGCTAGGGTTAGGGTTAGGGAACGGCAAGGCTTAGGGCACAGGTGAGGGTACGGAAACGTGGGAGGGTCAGGCTACGTGCTGACGCATGGGTCAGTGCCAGCGTACGGGCCAGGAGTAGGGTACGGCGTAAGGTAAGGTGTAGGGCTTGTGGTTGATTTCTGTTCCAGGCTAGGGTTAGGGTTAGGGAACGGCAAGGCTTAGGGCACAGGTGACAGTAAGGAAACGTGGGAGGGTCGGGCTACGTGCTGACGCACGGGTCAGTGCCAGCGTACGGGCCAGGAGTAGGCAACGGCGTAGGATAAAGTGTAGGGCTGGTGGTGGATTTGCGTTGTGGTCTAGGGTTAGGGTTAGGGAACGGCAAGGCTTAGGGCACAGGTCAGGGTACGGAAACGTGGGAGGTTCAGGCTACGTGCTGTAGCACGGTTCAGTGCCAGCGTACGGGCCAGGAGTAGGGTACGGCGTAGGATAATGTGTAGGGCTGGTGGTGGATTTGCGTTCCGGGCTAGGCTTAGGGTTAGGGAACGGCAAGGCTTAGGGCACAGGTGAGGGTACGGAAACGTGGGGGGGTCGGGCTACGTGCTGACGCATGGGTCAGTGCCAGCGTACGGGTCAGGATTAGGGTACGGCATAAGGTAAGGTGTGGGGCTGGTGGTGGTTTTCCGTTCTGGGCTAGGGTTAGGGTTAGGGAACGGCAAGGCTTAGGGCACAGGTGAGGGGACGGAAACGTGGCAGGGTCAGGCTACGTGCAGACGCACGGGTCAGTGCCAGCGTACGGGCCAGGAGTAGGCAACGGCGTAGGATAAAGTGTAGGTCTGGTGGTGGATTTGCGTTCGGGCTAGGGTTAGGGTTAGGGAACGGCAAGGCTTAGGGCACAGGTGAGGGTACGGAAACGTGGGAGGGTCAGGCTACGTGCCGACGCACGGGTCAGTGCCAGCGTACGGGCCAGGAGTAGGGTACGGCGTAAGGTAAGGTGTAGGGCTGGTGGTGGGTTTCCGTTCCAGGCTAGGGTTAGGGTTAGGGAACGGCAAGGCTTAGGGCACAGGTGAGGGTACGGAGACGTGGGAGGGTCAGGCTACGTGCTGACGCACGTGTCTGTGCCAGCGTACGGGCCAGGAGTAGGCAACGGCGTAGGATAAAGTGTAGGGCTGGTGGTGGATTTGCGTTCGGGCTAGGGTTAGGGTTAGGGAAAGTCAAGGCTTAGGGCACAGGTGAGGGTACGGAAACGTAGGAGGGTCGGGCTACGTGCCGACGCACGGGTCAGTGCCAGCGTATGGGCCAGGAGTAGGCAACGGCGTAAGGTAAGGTATAGGGCTGGTGGTGGGTTTCCGTTCCGGGCTAGGGTTAGGGTTAGGGAACGGCAAGGCTTAGGGCACAGGTGAGGGTACGGAGACGTGGGAGGGTCAGGCTACGTGCTGACGCACGGGTCAGTGCCAACGTACGGGTCAGGAGTAGGGTACGGCGTAAGGTAAGGTGTAGGGCTTGTGGTTGATTTCCGTTCCAGGCTAGGGTGAGGGAACGGCAAGGCTTAAGGCACAGGTGAAGGTACGGAAACGTGGGAGGGTCAGGCTACGTGCGGACGCACGGTTCAGTGCCATCGTACGGGCCAGGAATAGGGTATGGCGTAAGGTAAGGTGTAGGGCTGGTGGTGGGTTTCCGTTCCGGGCTAGGGTTAGGGTTAGGGAACGGCAAGGATTAGGGCACAGGTGAGGGTACGGAAACGTGGGAGGGTCAGGCTACGTGCTGACGCACGGGTCAGTGCCAGCGTACGGGCCAGGAGTAGGGTACGGCGTAAGGTAAGGTGTAGGGCTTGTGGTTGATTTCTGTTCCAGGCTAAGGTTAGGGTTAGGGAACGGCAAGGCTTAGGGCACAGGTGACAGTAAGGAAACGTGGGAGGGTCGGGCTACGTGCTGACGCACGGGTCAGTGCCAGCGTACGGGCCAGGAGTAGGCAATGGCGTAGGATAAAGTGTACGGCTGGTGGTGGATTTGCGTTGTGGTCTAGGGTTAGGGTTAGGGAACGGCAAGGCTTAGGGCACAGGTCAGGGTACGGAAACGTGGAAGGTTCAGGCTACGTGCTGTAGCACGGTTCAGTGCCAGCGTACGGGCCAGGAGTAGGGTACGGCGTAGGATAATGTGTAGGGCTGGTGGTGGATTTGCGTTCCGGGCTAGGGTTAGGGTTAGGGAACGGCAAGGCTTAGGGCACAGGTGAGGGTACGGAAACGTGGGGGGGTCGGGCTACGTGCTGACGCATGGGTCAGTGCCAGCGTACGGGTCAGGATTAGGGTACGGCATAAGGTAAGGTGTGGGGCTGGTGGTGGTTTTCCGTTCTGGGCTAGGGTTAGGGTTAGGGAACGGCAAGGCTTAGGGCACAGGTGAGGGGACGGAAACGTGGCAGGGTCAGGCTACGTGCAGACGCACGGGTCAGTGCCAGCGTACGGGCCAGGAGTAGGCAACGGCGTAGGATAAAGTGTAGGTCTGGTGGTGGATTTGCGTTCGGGCTAGGGTTAGGGTTAGGGAACGGCAAGGCTTAGGGCACAGGTGAGGGTACGGAAACGTGGGAGGGTCAGGCTACGTGCCGACGCACGGGTCAGTGCCAGCGTACGGGCCAGGAGTAGGGTACGGCGTAAGGTAAGGTGTAGGGCTGGTGGTGGGTTTCCGTTCCAGGCTAGGGTTAGGGTTAGGGAACGGCAAGGCTTAGGGCACAGGTGAGGGTACGGAGACGTGGGAGGGTCAGGCTACGTGCTGACGCACGTGTCTGTGCCAGCGTACGGGCCAGGAGTAGGCAACGGCGTAGGATAAAGTGTAGGGCTGGTGGTGGATTTGCGTTCGGGCTAGGGTTAGGGTTAGGGAAAGTCAAGGCTTAGGGCACAGGTGAGGGTACGGAAACGTAGGAGGGTCGGGCTACGTGCCGACGCACGGGTCAGTGCCAGCGTACGGGCCAGGAGTAGGCAACGGCGTAAGGTAAGGTGTAGGGCTGGTGGTGGGTTTCCGTTCCGGGCTAGGGTTAGGGTTAGGGAACGGCAAGGCTTAGGGCACAGGTGAGGGTACGGAGACGTGGGAGGGTCAGGCTACGTGCTGACGCACGGGTCAGTGCCAACGTACGGGTCAGGAGTAGGGTACGGCGTAAGGTAAGGTGTAGGGCTTGTGGTTGATTTCCGTTCCAGGCTAGGGTTAGGGAACGGCAAGGCTTAAGGCACAGGTGAAGGTACGGAAACGTGGGAGGGTCAGGCTACGTGCGGACGCACGGTTCAGTCCCATCGTACGGGCCAGGAATAGGGTACGGCGTAAGGTAAGGTGTAGGGCTGGTGGTGGGTTTCCGTTCCGGGCTAGGGTTAGGGTTAGGGAACGGCAAGGATTAGGGCACAGGTGAGGGTACGGAAACGTGGGAGGGTAAGGCTACGTGCTGATGCACGGGTCAGTGCCAGAGTACAGGCCAGGAGTAGGCAACGGCGTAGGGTAAGGTGTAGGGATGGTGGTGGGTTTCTGTTCCGGGCTAGGGTTAGGGTTAGGGAACGGCAAGGCTTAGGGCACAGGTGAGGGTACGGAAACGTGGGACGGTCAGGCTATGTGCAGACGCACATGTCTGTGCCAGCGTACGGGCCAGGAGTAGGCAACGGCGTAGGATAAAGTGTACGGCTGGTGGTGGATTTGCGTTCGGGCTAGGGTTAGGGTTAGGGAACGGCAAGGCTTAGGGCACAGGTGAGGGTACGGAAACGTAGGAGGGTCGGGCTATGTGCCGACGCACGGGTCAGTGCCAGCGTACGGGCCAGGAGTAGGCAACGGCGTAATGTAAGGTGTAGGGCTGGTGGTGGGTTTCCGTTCCGGGCTAGGGTTAGGGTTAGGGAACGGCAAGGCTTAGGGCACAGGTGAGGGTACGGAAACGTGGGAGGGTCGGGCTACGTGCTGACGCACGTGTCAGTGCCAGCGTACGGGCCAGGAGTAGGGTACGGCGTAAGGTATGGTATAGGGTTGTGGTTGATTTCCGTCCCAGGCTAGGGTTAGGGTTAGGGAACGTCAAGGCTTAGGGAACAGGTGAGGGTACGGAAACGTGGGAGGGTCGGGCTACGTGTTGACGCACGGGTCAGTGCCAGGGTCCGGGCCAGGAGTAGGCATCGGCGGAAGATAAAGTGTAGGGCTGGTGGTGGATTTGCGTTGTGAGCTAGGGATAGGGTTAGGGAACGGCAAGGCTTAGGGCACAGGTGAGGGTACGGAAACATGGGAGGGTCGGGCTACATGCTGACACACGGGTCAGTGCCAGCATACGGGCCAGGAGTAGGCAACGGCGTAGGATAAAGTGTAGGGCTGGTGGTGGATTTGCGTTCCGGGCTAGGGTTAGGGTTAGGGAACGGCAAGGCTTAGGGCACAGGTGAGGGTACGGAAACGTGGGAGGGTCAGGCTACGTGCTGACGCACGGGTCAGTGCCAGCGTACGGGTCAGGAGTAGGGTACGGAGTAAGGTAAGGTGTAGGGCTGGTGGTGGGTTTCTATTCCGGGCTAGGTTTAGGGTTAGGGAACGGCAAGGCTTAAGGCACAGGTGAGGTTACGGAAACGTGGGACGGTCAGACTACGTGCAGACGCACGGGTCAGTGCCAGCGTACGGGCCAGGAGTAGGCAACGGCGTAGGATAAAGTGTAGAGCTGGTGGTGGATTTGCTTTCCAGGCTAGGGTTAGGGTTAGGGAACGGCAAGGCTTAGGGCACAGGTGAGGGTACGGAAACGAAGGAGGGTCGGGCTACGTGCTGACGCACGGGTCAGTGCCAGCGTACGGGCCAGGAGTAGGCAACGGCGTAAGGTAAGGTGTAGGGCTGTTGGTTGGTTTCCGTTCCGGGCTAGGGTTAGGGTTAGGGAACGGCAAGGCTTAGGGCACAGGTGAGGGTACGGAAACGTGGGGGGGTCGGGCTACGTGCTGACGCATGGGTCAGTGCCAGCGTATGGGTCAGGAGTAGGGTACGGCATAAGGTAAGGTGTAGGGCTGGTGGTGGTTTTCCGTTCCGGGCTAGGGTTAGGGTTAGGGAACGGCAAGGCTTAGGGCACAGGTGAGGGTACGGAAACGCGGGAGGGTAAGGCTACGTGCTGATGCACGGGTCAGTGCCAGAGTACAGGCCTGGAGTAGGCAACGGCGTAGGGTAAGGTGTAGGGCTGGTGGTGGGTTTCCGTTCCGGGCTAGCGTTAGGGTTAGGGAACGGCAAGGCTTAGGGCACAGGTGAGGGTACGGAAACGTGGGAGGTTCAGGCTACGCGCTGACGCACGGGTCAGTGCCAGCGTACGGGCCAGGAGTAGGGTACGGCGTAAGGTAAGGTGTAGGGCTAGTGGTTGATTTCCGTTCCAGGCAAGGGTTAGGGTTAGGGAACGGCAAGGCTTAGGGCACAGGTGAGGGTACGGAAATGTGGGAGGGTCAGGCTACGTGCTGACGCACGGGTCAGTGGCAGCACACGGGCCAGGAGTAGGCAACGGCGTAGGATAAAGTGTAGGGCTAGTGGTGGATTTGCGTTCTGGGCTAGGGTTAGCGTTAGGGAACGGCAAGGCTTAGGGCACAGGTGAGGGTACGGAAACGCGGAAGGGTAAGGCTACGTGCTGATGCACGGGTCAGTGCCAGAGTACAGTCCAGGAGTAGGCAACGGCGTAGGGTAAGGTGTAGGGCTGGTGGTGGGTTTCCGTTCCGGGCTAGGGTTAGTGTTAGGGAACGTCAAGGCTTAGGGCACAGGTGAGGGTACGGAAACGTGTGAGGGTCAGGCTACGTGCTGACGCACGGGTCAGTGCCAACGTACGGGTCAGGAGTAGGGAACGGCGTAAGGTAAGGTGTAGGGATTGTGGTTGATTTCCGTTCCAGGCTAGGGTTAGGGTTAGAGAACGGCAAGGCTTAAGGCACAGGTGAAGGTACGGAAACGTGGGAGGGTCAGGCTACGTGCTGACGCACGGTTCAGTGCCAGCGTACGGGCCAGGAATAGGGTACGGCGTAAGGTAAGGTGTAGGGCTGGTGGTGGGTTTCCGTTCCGGGCTAGGGTTAGGGTTAGGGAACGGCAAGGCTTAGGGCACAGGTGAGGGTACGGAAACGTGGGAGGGTCGGGCTACGAGCTGACGCACGGGTCAGTGCCAGCGTACGGGCCATGAGTAGGCAACGGTGTAGGATAAAGTGTAGGGCTGGTGGTGGATTTGTGTTCCGGGCTAGGGTTAGGTTTAGGGAACGGCAAGGCTTAGGGCACTGGTCAGGGTACGGAAACTTGGGAGGGTCAGGCTACGTGCTGACGCACGGGTCAGTGCCAGCGTACGGGCCAGGAGTAGGATACGGCGTAAGGTAAGGTGTAGGGCTTGTGGTTGATTTCCGTTCCAGGCTAGGGTTAGGGTTAGGGTACGGCAAGGCTAAGGGCACAGGTGAGAGTACGGAAACGTGGGAGGGTCGGGCTACGTGCTGACGCACGGGTCAGTGCCAGCGTACGGGCCAGGAGTAGGCAACGGCTTAGGATAAAGTGTAGGGCTGGTGGTGGATTTGCATTCTGGGCTAGGGTTAGGTTTAGGGAACGGCAAGGCTTAGGGCACAGGTCAGGGTACGGAAACGCGGGAGGGTAAGGCTACGTGCTGATGCACGGGTCAGTGCCAGAGTACAGGCCAGGAGTAGGCAACGGCGTAGGGTAAGGTGTAGGGCTGGTGGTGGGTTTCCGTTCCGGGCTAGGGTTAGGGTTAGGGAACGGCAAGGCTTAGGGCACAGGTGAGGGTACGGAAACGTGGGCCTGTCAGGCTACGTGCAGACGCACATGTCTGTGCCAGCGTACGGGCCAGGAGTAGGCAACGGCGTAGGATAAAGTGTAGGGCTGGTGGTGGATTTGCGTTCGGGCTAGGGTTAGGGTTAGGGAACGGCAAGGCTTAGGGCACAGGTGAGGGTACAGAAACGTAGGAGGGTCGGGCTACGTGCCGACGCACGGGTCAGTGCCAGCGTACGGGCCAGGAGTAGGCAACGGCGTAAGGTAAGGTGTAGGGCTTGTGGTTGATTTCCGTTCCAGGCTAGAGTTAGGGAACGGCAAGGCTTAAGGCACAGGTGAAGGTACGGAAACGTGGGAGGGTCAGGCTACGTGCGGACGCACGGTTCAGTGCCATCGTACGGGCCAGGAATAGGGTACGGTGTAAGGTAAGGTGTAGGGCTGGTGGTGGGTTTCCGTTCCGGGCTAGGGTTAGGGTTAGGGAACGGCAAGGCTTAGGGCACAGGTGAGGGTACGGAAACGTGGGACGGTCAGGCTATGTGCAGACGCACATGTCTGTGCCAGCGTACGGGCCAGGAGTAGGCAACGGCGTAGGATAAAGTGTACGGCTGGTGGTGGATTTGCGTTCGGGCTAGGGTTAGGGTTAGGGAACGGCAAGGCTTAGGGCACAGGTGAGGGTACGGAAACGTAGGAGGGTCGGGCTATGTGCCGACGCACGGGTCAGTGCCAGCGTACGGGCCAGGAGTAGGCAACGGCGTAATGTAAGGTGTAGGGCTGGTGGTGGGTTTCCGTTCCGGGCTAGGGTTAGGGTTAGGGAACGGCAAGGCTTAGGGCACAGGTGAGGGTACGGAAACGTGGGAGGGTCGGGCTACGTGCTGACGCACGTGTCAGTGCCAGCGTACGGGCCAGGAGTAGGGTACGGCGTAAGGTATGGTATAGGGTTGTGGTTGATTTCCGTCCCAGGCTAGGGTTAGGGTTAGGGAACGTCAAGGCTTAGGGAACAGGTGAGGGTACGGAAACGTGGGAGGGTCGGGCTACGTGTTGACGCACGGGTCAGTGCCAGGGTCCGGGCCAGGAGTAGGCATCGGCGGAAGATAAAGTGTAGGGCTGGTGGTGGATTTGCGTTGTGAGCTAGGGATAGGGTTAGGGAACGGCAAGGCTTAGGGCACAGGTGAGGGTACGGAAACATGGGAGGGTCGGGCTACATGCTGACACACGGGTCAGTGCCAGCATACGGGCCAGGAGTAGGCAACGGCGTAGGATAAAGTGTAGGGCTGGTGGTGGATTTGCGTTCCGGGCTAGGGTTAGGGTTAGGGAACGGCAAGGCTTAGGGCACAGGTGAGGGTACGGAAACGTGGGAGGGTCAGGCTACGTGCTGACGCACGGGTCAGTGCCAGCGTACGGGTCAGGAGTAGGGTACGGAGTAAGGTAAGGTGTAGGGCTGGTGGTGGGTTTCTATTCCGGGCTAGGTTTAGGGTTAGGGAACGGCAAGGCTTAAGGCACAGGTGAGGTTACGGAAACGTGGGACGGTCAGACTACGTGCAGACGCACGGGTCAGTGCCAGCGTACGGGCCAGGAGTAGGCAACGGCGTAGGATAAAGTGTAGAGCTGGTGGTGGATTTGCTTTCCAGGCTAGGGTTAGGGTTAGGGAACGGCAAGGCTTAGGGCACAGGTGAGGGTACGGAAACGAAGGAGGGTCGGGCTACGTGCTGACGCACGGGTCAGTGCCAGCGTACGGGCCAGGAGTAGGCAACGGCGTAAGGTAAGGTGTAGGGCTGTTGGTTGGTTTCCGTTCCGGGCTAGGGTTAGGGTTAGGGAACGGCAAGGCTTAGGGCACAGGTGAGGGTACGGAAACGTGGGGGGGTCGGGCTACGTGCTGACGCATGGGTCAGTGCCAGCGTATGGGTCAGGAGTAGGGTACGGCATAAGGTAAGGTGTAGGGCTGGTGGTGGTTTTCCGTTCCGGGCTAGGGTTAGGGTTAGGGAACGGCAAGGCTTAGGGCACAGGTGAGGGTACGGAAACGCGGGAGGGTAAGGCTACGTGCTGATGCACGGGTCAGTGCCAGAGTACAGGCCTGGAGTAGGCAACGGCGTAGGGTAAGGTGTAGGGCTGGTGGTGGGTTTCCGTTCCGGGCTAGCGTTAGGGTTAGGGAACGGCAAGGCTTAGGGCACAGGTGAGGGTACGGAAACGTGGGAGGTTCAGGCTACGCGCTGACGCACGGGTCAGTGCCAGCGTACGGGCCAGGAGTAGGGTACGGCGTAAGGTAAGGTGTAGGGCTAGTGGTTGATTTCCGTTCCAGGCAAGGGTTAGGGTTAGGGAACGGCAAGGCTTAGGGCACAGGTGAGGGTACGGAAATGTGGGAGGGTCAGGCTACGTGCTGACGCACGGGTCAGTGGCAGCACACGGGCCAGGAGTAGGCAACGGCGTAGGATAAAGTGTAGGGCTAGTGGTGGATTTGCGTTCTGGGCTAGGGTTAGCGTTAGGGAACGGCAAGGCTTAGGGCACAGGTGAGGGTACGGAAACGCGGAAGGGTAAGGCTACGTGCTGATGCACGGGTCAGTGCCAGAGTACAGTCCAGGAGTAGGCAACGGCGTAGGGTAAGGTGTAGGGCTGGTGGTGGGTTTCCGTTCCGGGCTAGGGTTAGTGTTAGGGAACGGCAAGGCTTAGGGCACAGGTGAGGGTACGGAAACGTGTGAGGGTCAGGCTACGTGCTGACGCACGGGTCAGTGCCAACGTACGGGTCAGGAGTAGGGAACGGCGTAAGGTAAGGTGTAGGGATTGTGGTTGATTTCCGTTCCAGGCTAGGGTTAGGGTTAGAGAACGGCAAGGCTTAAGGCACAGGTGAAGGTACGGAAACGTGGGAGGGTCAGGCTACGTGCTGACGCACGGTTCAGTGCCAGCGTACGGGCCAGGAATAGGGTACGGCGTAAGGTAAGGTGTAGGGCTGGTGGTGGGTTTCCGTTCCGGGCTAGGGTTAGGGTTAGGGAACGGCAAGGCTTAGGGCACAGGTGAGGGTACGGAAACGTGGGAGGGTCGGGCTACGAGCTGACGCACGGGTCAGTGCCAGCGTACGGGCCATGAGTAGGCAACGGTGTAGGATAAAGTGTAGGGCTGGTGGTGGATTTGTGTTCCGGGCTAGGGTTAGGTTTAGGGAACGGCAAGGCTTAGGGCACTGGTCAGGGTACGGAAACTTGGGAGGGTCAGGCTACGTGCTGACGCACGGGTCAGTGCCAGCGTACGGGCCAGGAGTAGGATACGGCGTAAGGTAAGGTGTAGGGCTTGTGGTTGATTTCCATTCCAGGCTAGGGTTAGGGTTAGGGTACGGCAAGGCTAAGGGCACAGGTGAGAGTACGGAAACGTGGGAGGGTCGGGCTACGTGCTGACGCACGGGTCAGTGCCAGCGTACGGGCCAGGAGTAGGCAACGGCTTAGGATAAAGTGTAGGGCTGGTGGTGGATTTGCATTCTGGGCTAGGGTTAGGTTTAGGGAACGGCAAGACTTAGGGCACAGGTCAGGGTACGGAAACGCGGGAGGGTAAGGCTACGTGCTGATGCACGGGTCAGTGCCAGAGTACAGGCCAGGAGTAGGCAACGGCGTAGGGTAAGGTGTAGGGCTGGTGGTGGGTTTCCGTTCCGGGCTAGGGTTAGGGTTAGGGAACGGCAAGGCTTAGGGCACAGGTGAGGGTACGGAAACGTGGGACTGTCAGGCTACGTGCAGACGCACATGTCTGTGCCAGCGTACGGGCCAGGAGTAGGCAACGGCGTAGGATAAAGTGTAGGGCTGGTGGTGGATTTGCGTTCGGGCTAGGGTTAGGGTTAGGGAACGGCAAGGCTTAGGGCACAGGTGAGGGTACAGAAACGTAGGAGGGTCGGGCTACGTGCCGACGCACGGGTCCGTGCCAGCGTACGGGCCAGGAGTAGGCAACGGCGTAAGGTAAGGTGTAGGGCTTGTGGTTGATTTCCGTTCCAGGCTAGAGTTAGGGAACGGCAAGGCTTAAGGCACAGGTGAAGGTACGGAAACGTGGGAGGGTCAGGCTACGTGCGGACGCACGGTTCAGTGCCATCGTACGGGCCAGGAATAGGGTACGGTGTAAGGTAAGGTGTAGGGCTGGTGGTGGGTTTCTGTTCCGGGCTAGGGTTAGGGTTAGGGAACGGCAAGGCTTAGGGCACAGGTGAGGGTACGGAAACGTGGGAGGGTCAGGCTACGTGCTGACGCACGGGTCAGTGCCAGCGTACGGGCCAGGAGTAGGGGACGGCGTAAGGTATGGTATAGGGCTTGTGGTTGATTTCCGTCCCAGGCTAGGGTTAGGGTTAGGGAACGTCAAGGCTTAGGGCACAGGTGAGGGTACGGAAACGTGGGAGGGTCGGGCTACGTGCTGACGCACGGAACAGTGCCAGCGTACGGGCCAGGAGTAGGCATCGGCGGAAGATAAAGTGTAGGGCTGGTGGTGGATTTGCGTTGTGAGCTAGGGATTGGGTTAGGGAACGGCAAGGCTTAGGGCACAGGTGTGGGTACGGAAACATGGGAGGGTCGGGCTACGTGCTGACGCACGGGTCAGTGCCAGCATACGGGCCAGGAGTAGGCAACGGCGTAGGATAAAGTGTAGGGCTGGTGGTGGATTTGCGTTCCGGGCCAGGGATAGGGTTAGGGAACGGCAAGGCTTAGGGCACAGGTGAGGGTACGGAAACGTGGGAGGGTCAGGCTACATGCTGACCCACGGGTCAGTGCCAGCGTACGGGTCAGGAGTAGGGTACGGCGTAAGGTAAGGTGTAGGGCTGGTGGTGGGTTTCTATTCCGAGCTAGGTTTAGGGTTAGGGAACGGCAAGGCTTAAGGCACATGTGAGGGTACGGAAACGTGGGACGGTCAGGCTATGTGCAGACGCACGTGTCAGTGCCAGCGTACGGGCCAGGAGTAGGCAACGGCTAGGATAAAGTGTAGGGCTGGTGGTGGATTTGCGTTCTGGGCTAGGGTTAGGGTTAGGGAACGGCAAGGCTTAGGGCACAGGTGAGGGTACGGAAACGTAGGAGGGTCGGGCTACGTGCTGACGCACGGGTCAGTGCCAGCGTACGGGCCAGGAGTAAGCAACGGCGTAAGGTAAGGTGTAGGGCTGGTGGTTGGTTTCCGTTCCGGGCTAGGGTTAGGGTTAGGGAACGGCAAGGCTTAGGGCACAGGTGAGGGTACGGAAACGTGGGGGGGTCGGGCTACGTGCTGACGCATGGGTCAGTGCCAGCGTACGGGTCAGGAGTAGGGTACGGCATAAGGTAAGGTGTAGGGCTGGTGGTGGTTTTCCGTTCTGGGCTATGGTTAGGGTTAGGGAACGGCAAGGCTTAGGGCACAGGTGAGGGGACGGAAACGTGGCAGGGTCAGGGTACGTGCTGACGCACGGGTCAGTGCCAGCGTACGGGCCAGGAGTAGGCAACGGCGTAGGATAAAGTGTACGGCTGTTGGTGGATTTGCGTTGTGGGCTAGGGTTAGCGTTAGGGAACGGCAAGGCTTAGGGCACAGGTCATGGTACGGAAACGCGGGAGGGTAAGGCTACGTGCTGATGCACGGGTCAGTGCCAGAGTACAGGCCTGGAGTAGGCAACGGCGTACGGTAAGGTGTAGGGCTGGTGGTGGGTTTCTGTTCCGGGCTAGCGTTAGGGTTAGGGAATGGCAAGGCTTAGGGCACAGGTGAGGGTACGGAAACGTGGGAGGGTCATGCTACGCGCTGACGCACGGGTCAGTGCCAGCGTACGGGCCAGGAGTAGGGTACGGCGTAAGGTAAGGTGTAGGGCTTGTGGTTGATTTCTGTTTCAGGCTAGGGTTAGGGTTAGGGAACGGCAAGGCTTAGGGCACAGGTGAGGGTAAGGAAACGTGGGAGGGTCGGGCTACGTGCTGACGCAAGGGTCAGTGGCAGCGTACGGGCCAGGAGTAGGCAACGGCGTAGGATAAAGTGTAGGGCTGGTGGTGGATTTGCGTTCTGGGCAAGGGTTAGCCTTAGGGAACGGCAAGGCTTAGGGCACAGGTGAGGGTACGGAAACGCGGAAGGGTAAGGCTACGTGCTGATGCACGGGTCAGTGCCAGAGTACAGGCCAGGAGTAGGCAACGGCGTAGGGTAAGGTGTAGGGCTGGTGGTGGGTTTCCGTTCAGGACTAGGGTTAGGGTTAGGGAATGGCAAGGCTTAGGGCACAGGTGAGGGTACGGAAACCTGGGAGGGTCAGGCTACATGCTGACGCATGGGTCAGTGCCAGCGTACAGGCCAGGAGTAGGCAACGACGTAAGGTAAGGTGTAGGGCTGGTGGTGGGTTTCCGTTCCGGGCTAGGGTTAGGGTTAGGGAACGGCAAGGCTTAGTGCACAGGTGAGGGTACGGAAACGTGTGAGGGTCAGGCTACGTGCTGACGCACGGGTCAGTGCCAACGTACGGGTCAGGAGTAGGGTACGGCGTAAGGTAAGGTGTAGGGCTTCTGGTTGATTTCCGTTCCAGGCTAGGGTTAGGGTTGGGAACGGCAAGGCTTAAGGCACAGGTGAAGGTACGGAAACGTGGGAGGGTCAGGCTACGTGCTGACGCACGGTTCAGTGCCAGCGTACGGGCCAGGAATAGGGTACGGCGTAAGGTAAGGTGTAGGGCTGGTGGTGGGTTTCCGTTCCGGTCTAGGGATAGGGTTAGGGAACGGCAAGGCTTAGGGCAGAGGTGAGGGTACGGAAACGTGGGAGGGTCGGGCTACGTGCTGACGCACGGGTCAGTGCCAGCGTACGGGCCAGGAGTAGGCAACGGTGTAGGATAAAGTGTAGGGCTGGTGGTGGATTTGCGTTCCGGGCTAGGGTTAGAGTTAGGGAACGGCAAGGCTTAGGGCACAGGTCAGGGTACGGAAACGTGGGAGGGTCAGGCTACGTGCTGACGCACGGGTCAGTGCCAGCGTACGGGCCAGGAGTAGGATACGGCGTAAGGTAAGGTGTAGGGCTTGTGGTTGATTTCCGTTCCAGGCTAGGGTTAGCGTTAGGGAACGGCAAGGCTAAGGGCACAGGTGAGGGTACAGAAACGTGGGAGGGTCGGGCTACGTGCTGACGCACGGGTCAGTGCCAGCGTAAGGGTCAGGAGTAGGGTACGGCATAAGGTAAGGTTTAGGGTTGGTGGTGGGTTTCCGTTCCGGGCTAGGGTTAGGGTTAGGGAACGGCAAGGCTTAGGGCACAGGTGAGGGTACGGAAACGTGGGAGGGTCGGGCTACGTGCTGACGCACGGGTCAGTGCCAGCGTAGGGGCCAGGAGTAGGCAACGGCGTAGGATAAAGTGTAGGGCTGGTGGTGGATTTGCATTCTGGGCTAGGGTTAGGTTTAGGGAACGGCAAGGCTTAGGGCACAGGTCATGGTACGGAAACGCGGGAGGGTAAGGCTACGTGCTGATGCACGGGTCAGTGCCAGAGTACAGGCCAGGAGTAGGCAACGGCGTAGGGTAAGGTGTAGGGCTGGTGGTGGGTTTCCGTTCCGGGCTAGCGTTAGGGTTAGGGAACGGCAAGGCTTAGGGCACAGGTGAGGGTACAGAAACGTGGGAGGATCAGTCTACGTGCTGACGCACGGGTCAGTGCCAACGTACGGGTCAGGAGTAGGGTACGGCATAAGGTAAGGTGTAGGGCTTGTGGTTGATTTCCGTTCCAGGCTAGGGTTAGGGAACGGCAAGGCTTAGGGCACAGGTGAAGGTACGGAAAAGTGGGAGGGTCAGGCTACGTGCGGACGCACGGTTCAGTGCCATCGTACGGGCCAGGAATAGGGTACGGCGTAATGTAAGGTGTTGGGCTGGTGGTGGGTTTCCGTTCCGGGCTAGGGTTAGTGTTAGGGAACGGCAAGGCTTAGGGCACAGGTGAGGGTACGGAAACGTGGGAGGGTCAGGCTACGTGCTGACGCACGGGTCAGTGCCAGCGTACGGGCCAGGAGTAGGGTACGGCGTAAGGTAAGGTGTAGGGCTTGTGGTTCATTTCCGTTCAAGGCTAGGGTTAGGGTTAGGGAACGGCAAGGCTTAGGGCACAGGTGAGGGTACGGAAACGTGGGAGGGTCGGGGTACGTGCTGACGCCCGGGTCAGTGCCTGCGTACGGGCCAGGAGTAGGCAACGGCGTAGGATAAAGTGTAGGGCTGGTGGTGGACTTGCGTTGTGGTCTAGGGTTAGGGTTAGGGAACGGCAAGGCTTAGGGCACAGGTGAGGGTATGGAAACGCGGGAGGGTAAGGCTACGTGCTGATGCACGGCTCAGTGCCAGAGTACAGGCCAGGAGTAGGCAACGGCGTAGGGTAAGGTGTAGGGCTGGTGGTGGGTTTCCGTTCCGGGCTAGGGTTAGGGTTAGGGAACGGCAAGGCTTAGGGCACAGGTGAGGGTACGGAAACGTGGGACGGTCAGGCTACGTGCAGACGCACGTGTCTGTGCCAGCGTACGGGCCAGGAGTAGGCAACTGCGTAGGATAAAGTGTAGGGCTGGTGGTGGATTTGCGTTCCGGGCTAGGGTTAGGGTTAGGGAACGGCAAGGCTTAGGGCACAGGTGAGGGTACGGAAACGTAGGAGGGTCGGGCTACGTGCCGACGCACGGGTCAGTGCCAGCGTACGGGCCAGGAGTAGGCAACGGCGTAAGGTAAGGTGTAGGGCTGGTGGTTGGTTTCCGTTCCGGGCTAGGGTTAGGGTTAGGGAACGGCAAGGCTTAGGGCACAGGTGAGGGTACGGAAACGTGGGGGGGTCGGGCTACGTGCTGACGCACGGGTCAGTGCCAGCGTACGGGTCAGGAGTAGGGTACGGCATAAGGTAAGGTGTAGGGCTGGTGGTGGTTTTCCGTTCTGGGCTAGGGTTAGGGTTAGGGAACGGCAAGGCTTAGGGCACAAATGAGAGGACGGAAACGTGGCAGGGTCAGGCTACGTGCTGATGCACGGGTCTGTGCCAGCGTACGGGCCAGGAGTAGCTAACGGCGTAGAATAAAGTGTAGGGCTGGTGGTGGATTTGCGTTCTGGGCTAGGGTTAGGGTTAGGGAACGGCAAGGCTTAGGGCACAGGGGCGGGTACGGAAACGCGGGAGGGTAAGGCTACGTGCTGTTGCACGGGTCAGTGCCAGAGAACAGGCCAGGAGTAGGCAACGGCGTAGGGTAAGGTGTAGGGCTGGTGGTGGGTTTCCGTTCCGGGCTAGGGTTAGGGTTAGGGAATGGCAAGGCTTAGGGCACATATGAGGGTACGGAAACCTGGGAGAGTCAGGCTACGTGCTGACGCATGGGTCAGTGCCAGCGTACGGGCCAGGAGTAGGCAACGACATAAGGTAAGGTGTAGGGCTGGTGGTGGGCTTCCGTTCCGGGCTAGGGTTAGGGTTAGGGAACGGCAAGGCTTAGGGCACAGGTGAGGGTACGGAAACGTGGGAGGGTCAGGCTACGTGCTGACGCACGGGTCAGTGCCAACGTACGGGTCAGGAGTAAGGTACGGCGAAAGGTAAGGTGTAGGGCTGGTGGTGGGTTTCTATTCAGGGCTAGGGTTAGGGTTAGGGAACCGTAAGGCTTAGGGCACAGGTGAGGGTACGGAAACGTGGGAGGGTCAGGCTACGTGCTGACGCACGGGTCAGTGCCAGCGTACGGGCCAGGAATAGGGTACGGCGTAAGGTAAGGTGTAGGGCTGGTGGTGGGTTTCCGTTCCGGGCTAGCGTTAGGGTTAGGGAACGGCAAGGCTTAGGGCACAGGTGAGGGTACGGAAACGTGGGAGGGTCAGGCTACGTGCTGACGCACGGGTCAGTGCCAGCGTACGGGCCAGGAGTAGGGTACGGCGTAAGGTAAGGTGTAGGGCTTGTGGTTGATTTCCGTTCCTGGCTAGGGTTAGGGTTAGGGAACGGCAAGGCTTAGGGCACAGGTGAGGGTACGGAAACGTGGGAGGGTCGGGCTACGTGATGACGCACGGGTCAGTGCCAGCGTACGGGCCAGGAGTAGGCAACGGCGTAGGATAAAGTGTAGGGCTGGTGGTGGATTTGCGTTCCGGGCTAGGGTTAGGGTTAGGGAACGGCAAGGCTTAGGGCACAGGTCAGGGTACGGAAACGTGGGAGGGTCAGGCTACGTGCTGACGCACGGGTCAGTGCCAGCGTACGGTTCAGGAGTAGGGTACGGCGTAAGGTAAGGTGTAGGGCTGGTGGTGGGTTTCTATTCCGGGCTAGGGTTAGGGTTAGGGAACGGCAAGGCTTAGGGCACAGGTGAGGGTACGGAAACGTGGGAGGGTCAGTCTACGTGCTGACGCACGGTTCAGTGCCAGCGTATGGGCCAGGAATAGGGTACGGTGTAAGGTAAGGTGTAGGGCTGGTGGTGGGTTTCCGTTCCGGGCTAGGGTTAGGGTTAGGGAACGGCAAGGCTTAGGGCACAGTTGAGGGTATGGAAACGTGGGAGGGTCAGGCTACGTGCTGACGCACGGGTCTGTGCCAGCGTACGGGCCAGGAGTAGGGTACGGCGTAAGGTAAGGTGTAAGGCTTGTGGTTGATTTCCGTTCCAGGCTAGGGTTAGGGTTAGGGAACAGCAAGGATTAGGGCACAGGTGAGGGTTCGGAAACGTGGGAGGGTCGGGCTACGTGCTGACGCACGGGTCAGTGCCAGGGTACGGGACAGCAGTAGGCAACGGAGTAGGATAAAGTGTAGGGCTGGTGGTGGATTTGCGTTGTGGGCTAGGGTTAGGGTTAGGGAACGGCAAAGCTTAGGGCACAGGTCAGGGTACGGAAACGCGGGAGGTTAAGGCTACGTGCTGATGCACGGGTCAGTGCCAGAGTACAGGCCAGGAGTAGGCAACGGCGTAGGGTAAGGTGTAGGGCTGGTGGTGGGTTTCCGTTCCGGGCTAGCGTTAGGGATAGGGAACGGCAAGGCTTAGGGCACAGGTGAGGGTACGGATACGTGGGAGGGTCAGGCTACGTGCTGACGCACGGGTCAGTGCCAGCGTAAGGGCCAGGAGTAGGGTACGGCGTAAGGTAAGGTGTAGGGCTTGTGGTTGATTTCCGTTTCAGGCTAGGGTTAGGGTTAGGGAACGGCAAGGCTTAGGGCACAGGTGAGGGTACGGAAACGTGGGAGGGTCGGGCTACGTGCTGACGCACGGGTCAGTGCCAGCCTACGGGCCAGGAGTAGGCAACGGCGTAGGATAAAGTGTAGGGCTGGGGGTGGATTTGCGTTCTGGGCTAGGGTTAGGGTTAGGGAACGGCAAGGCTTAGGGCACAGGTGAGGGTACGGAAACGCGGGAGGGTAAGGCTACGTGCTGATGCACGGGTCAGTGCCAGAGTACAGGCCAGGAGTAGGCAACGGCGTAGGGTAAGGTGTAGGGCTGGTGGTGGGTTTCCGTTCCGGGCTAGGGTTAGGGTTAGGGAACGGCAAGGCTTAGGGCACAGGTGAGGGTACGGAAACGTGGGAGGGTCAGGCTACGTGCTAACGCCTGGGTCAGTGCCAGCGTACGGGCCAGGAGTAGGCAACGACGTAAGGTAAGGTGTAGGGCTGGTGGTTGGTTTCCGTTCCAGGGTAGGGTTAGCGTTAGGGAACGGCAAGGCTTAGGGCACAGGTGAGGGTACGGAAACGTCGGAGGGTCGGGCTACGTTCTGACGCACGGGTCAGTGCCATCGTACGGGCCGGGAGTAGGCAACGGCGTAGGATAAAGTGTAGGGCTGTTGGTGTATTTGCGTTGTGGGCTAGGGTTAGGGTTAGGGAACGGCAAGGCTTAGGGCACAGGTCATGGTACGGAAACGCAGGAGGGTAAGGCTACGTGCTGATGCACGGGTCAGTGCCAGAGTACAGGCCTGGAGTAGGCAACGGCGTAGGGTAAGGTGTAGGGCTGGTGGTGGGTTTCCGTTCCGGGCTAGCGTTAGGGTTAGGGAACGGCAAGGCTTAGGGCACAGGTGAGGGTATGGAAACGTGGGAGGGTGAGGCTACGCGCTGACGCAGGGGTCAGTGCCAGTGTACGGGCCAGGAGTAGGGGACGGCGTAAGGTAAGGTGTAGCGCTTGTGGTTGATTTCCGTTTCAGGCTAGGGTTAGGGTTAGGGAACGGCAAGGCTTAGGGCACAGGTGAGGGTACGGAAACGTGGGAGGGTCGGGCTACGTGCTGACGCACGGGTCAGTGGCAGCGTACGGGCCAGGAGTAGGCAACGGCGTAGGATAAAGTGTAGGGCTGGTGGTGGATTTGTGTTCTGGGCTAGGGTTAGCGTTAGGGAACGGCAAGGCTTAGGGCACAGGTGAGGGTACGGAAACGCGGAAGGGTAAGGCTACGTGCTGATGCACGAGTCAGTGCCAGAGTACAGGCCAGGAGTAGGCAACGGCGTAGTGTAAGGTGTAGGGCTGGTGGTGGGTTTCCGTTCCGTGCTAGGGTTAGGGTTAGGGAACGGCAAGGCTTAGGGCACAGGTGAGGGTACGGAAACGTGGGAGGGTCGGGCTACGTGCTGACGCACGGGTCAGTGCCAGCGTACGGGCCAGGAGTAGGCAACGGCGTAGGATAAAGTGTAGGGCTGGTGGTGGACTTGCGTTGTGGGCTAGGGTTAGGGTTAGGGAACGGCAAGGCTTAGGGCACAGGTCAGGGTACGGAAACGCGGGAGCGTAAGGCTACGTGCTAATGCACGAGACAGTGCCAGACTACAGGCCAGGAGAAGGCAACGGCGTAGGGTAAGGTGTAGGGCTGGTGGTGGGTTTCCGTTCAGGGCTAGGGTTAGGGTTAGGGAACGGCAAGGCTTAGGGCACAGGTGAGGGTACGGAAACGTGGGAGGGTCGGGCTACGTGCTGACGCCCGTGTCAGTGCCAGCGTACGAGCCAGGAGTAGGCAACGGCGTAGGATAAAGTGTAGGGCTGGTGGTGGATTTGCGTTCCGGGCTAGGGTTAGGGTTAGGGAACGGCAAGGCTTAGGGCACAGGTGAGGGTACGGAAACGTAGGAGGGTCAGGCTACGTGCTGACGCACCGGTCAGTGCCAGCGTACTGGTCAGGAGTAAGGTACGGCGAAAGGTAAGGTGTAGGGCTGGTGGTGGGTTTCTATTCAGGGCTAGGGTTAGGGTTAGGGGACGGTAAGGCTTAGGGCACAGGTGACGGTACGGAAACGTGGGAAGGTCACGCTACGTGCTGACGCACGGTTCAGTGCCAGCGTACGGGCGAGGAATAGGGTACGGCGTAAGGTAAGGTGTAGGGCTGGTGGTGGGTTTCCGTTCCGCGCTAGGGTTAGGGTTAGGGAACGGAAAGGCTTAGGGCACAGGTGAGGGTACGGAAACGTGGGAGGGTCAGGCTACGTGCTGACGCAAGGGTCAGTGCCAGCGTACGGGCCAGGAGTAGGGTACGGCGTAAGGTATGGTGTAGGGCTTGTGGTTGATTTCCGTTCCAGGCTAGGGTTAGGGTTAGGGAATGGCAAGGCTTAGGGCAGAGGTGAGGGTACGGCAACGCGGGAGGGTAAGGCTACGTGCTGATGCACGGGTCAGTGCCAGAGTACAGGCCAGGAGTAGGCAACGGCGTAGGGTAAGGTGTAGGGCTGGTGGTGGGTTTCCGTTCCGGGCTAGGGTTAGGGTTAGGGAACAGCAAGGCTTAGGGCACAGGTGAGGGTACGGAAACGTGGGAGCTTCAGGCTACGTGCTGAAGCACGTGTCAGTGCCAGCATACGGGCGAGGAGTAGGCAACGGCGTAGGATAAAGTGTAGGGCTGGTGGTGGATTTGCGTTCCGGGATAGGGTTAGGGTTAGGGAACGGCAAGGCTTAGGCACAGGTGAGGGTACGGAAACGTGGGAGGGTCACGCTACGTCCTGACGCACGGGTCAGTGCCAGCGTACCGTCCAGGAGTAGGGTACGGCGTAAGGTAAGGTGTAGGGCTTGTGGTTGATTTCCGTTCCAGGCTAGGGTTAGGGTTAGGGAACGGCAAGGCTTAGGGCACAGGTGAGTGTACGGAAACGTGGTAGGGTCGGGCTTCGTGATGACGCACGGGTCAGTGCCAGCGTATGGGCCAGTAGTAGGCAACGGCGTAGGATAAAGTGTAGGGCTGGTGGTGGATTTCCGTTGTGGGCTAAGGTTAGGGTTAGGGAACGGCAAGGCTTAGGGCACAGGTCAGGGTACGGAAACGCGGGTGGGTAAGGCTACGTGCTGATGCACGGGTCAGTGCCAGAGTACAGGCCAGGAGTAGGCAACGGCGTAGGGTAAGGTGTAGGGCTGGTGGTGGGTTTCCGTTCCGGGCTAGCGTTAGGCTTAGGGAACGGCAAGGCTTAGGGCACAGGTGAGGGTACGGAAACGTGGGAAGGTCAGGCTACGTGCTGACGCACGGTTCAGTGCCAGCGTACGGGCGAGGAATAGGGTACGGCGTAAGGTACGGTGTAGGGCTGGTGGTGGGTTTCCGTTCCGGGCTAGGGTTAGGGTTAGGGAACGGAAAGGCTTAGGGCACATGTGAGGGTACGGAAACGTGGGAGGGTCAGGCTACGTCCTGACGCACGGGTCAGTGCCAGCGTACCGTCCAGGAGTAGGGTACGGCGTAAGGTAAGGTGTAGGGCTTGTGGTTGATTTCCGTTCCAGGCTAGGGTTAGGGTTAGGGAACGGCAAGTCTTAGGGCACAGGTGAGTGTACGGAAACGTGGTAGGGTCGGGCTTCGTGATGACGCACGGGTCAGTGCCAGCGTATGGGCCAGTAGTAGGCAACGGCGTAGGATAAAGTGTAGGGCTGGTGGTGGATTTGCGTTCCGGGCTAGGGTTAGGGTTAGGGAATGGCAAGGCTTAGGGCACAGGTCAGGGTACGGAAACGCGGGCGTGTAAGGCTACGTGCTGATGCACGGGTCAGTGCCAGAGTACAGGCCAGGAGTAGGCAACGGCGTAGGGTAAGGTGTAGGGCTGGTGGTGGGTTTCCGTTCCGGGCTAGGGTTAGGGTTAGGGAACGGCAAGGCTTAGGGCACAGGTGAGGGTACGGAAACGTGGGAGGTTCAGGCTACGTGCTGAAGCACGGGTCAGTGCCAGCGTACGGGCCAGGAGTAGGCAACGGCGTAGGATAATGTGTAGGGCTGGTGGGGGATTTGCGTTCCGGGCTAGGGTTAGGGTTAGGGAACGGCAAGGCTTAGGGCACAGGTCATGGTACGGAAACGTGGGAGGGTCAGGCTACGTGCTGACACACGTGTCAGTGCCAGCGTACGGGTCAGGCGTAGGGTACGGCGAAAGGTAAGGTGTAGGGCTGGTGGTGGGTTTCTATTCCGGGCTAGGTTTAGGGTTAGGGAACGGCAAGGCTTAGGGTACAGGTGAGGGTACCGAAACGTGGGAGGGTCAGGCTATGTGCTGACGCACGGTTCAGTGCCAGCGTATGGGCCAGGAATAGGGTACGGCGTAAGGTAAGGTGTAGGGCTGGTGGTGGGTTTCCGTTCCGGGCTAGGGTTAGGGTTAGGGAACGGCAAGGCTTAGGGCACAAGTGAGGGTACGGAAACGTGGGAAGTTCAGGCTACGTGCTGAAGCACCGGTCAGTGCCAGCGTACGGGCCAGGAGTAGGCAACGGCGTAGGATAAAGTGTAGGGCTGGTGGTGGATTTGCGTTCCGGGCTAGGGTTAGGGTTAGGGAACGGCAAGGCTTAGGGCACAGGTCAGGGTACGGAAACGTGGGAGGGTCAGTCTACGTGCTGACGCACGGGTCAGTGCCAGCGTACGGTTCAGGAGTAGGGTACGGCGTAAGGTAAGGTGTAGGGCTGGTGGTGGGTTTCTATTCCGGGCTAGGGTTAGGGTTAGGGAACGGCAAGGCTTAGGGCACAGGTGAGGTTACGGAAACGTGGGAGGGTCAGTCTACGTGCTGACGCACGGTTCAGTGCCAGCGTACGGGCCAGGAATAGGGTACGGTGTAAGGTAAGGTGTAGGGCTGGTGGTGGGTTTCCGTTCCGGGCTAGGGTTAGGGTTAGGGAACGGCAAGGCTTAGGGCACAGGTGAGGGTATGGAAACGTGGGAGGGTCAGGCTACGTGCTGACGCACGGGTCAGTGCCAGCGTAAGGGCCAGGAGTAGGGTACGGCGTAAGGTAAGGTGTAGGGCTTGTGGTTGATTTCCGTTTCAGGCTAGGGTTAGGGTTAGGGAACGGCAAGGCTTAGGGCACAGGTGAGGGTACGGAAACGTGGGAGGGTCGGGCTACGTGCTGACGCACGGGTCAGTGCCAGCCTACGGGCCAGGAGTAGGCAACGGCGTAGGATAAAGTGTAGGGCTGGGGGTGGATTTGCATTCTGGGCTAGGGTTAGGGTTAGGGAACGGCAAGGCTTAGGGCACAGGTGAGGGTACGGAAACGCGGGAGGGTAAGGCTACGTGCTGATGCACGGGTCAGTGCCAGAGTACAGGCCAGGAGTAGGCAACGGCGTAGGGTAAGGTGTAGGGCTGGTGGTGGGTTTCCGTTCCGGGCTAGGGTTAGGGTTAGGGAACGGCAAGGCTTAGGGCACAGGTGAGGGTACGGAAACGTGGGAGGGTCAGGCTACGTGCTAACGCATGGGTCAGTGCCAGCGTACGGGCCAGGAGTAGGCAACGACGTAAGGTAAGGTGTAGCGCTTGTGGTTGATTTCCGTTTCAGGCTAGGGTTAGGGTTAGGGAACGGCAAGGCTTAGGGCACAGGTGAGGGTACGGAAACGTGGGAGGGTCGGGCTACGTGCTGACGCACGGGTCAGTGGCAGCGTACGGGCCAGGAGTAGGCAACGGCGTAGGATAAAGTGTAGGGCTGGTGGTGGATTTGCGTTCTGGGCTAGGGTTAGCGTTAGGGAACGGCAAGGCTTAGGGCACAGGTGAGGGTACGGAAACGCGGAAGGGTAAGGCTACGTGCTGATGCACGGGTCAGTGCCAGACTACAGGCTAGGAGTAGGCAACGGCGTAGTGTAAGGTGTAGGGCTGGTGGTGGGTTTCCGTTCCGGGCTAGGGTTAGGGTTAGGGAACGGCAAGGCTTAGGGCACAGGTGAGGGTACGGAAACGTGGGAGTGTCGGGCTACGTGCTGACGCACGGGTCAGTGCCAGCGTACGGGCCAGGAGTAGGCAACGGCGTAGGATAAAGTGTAGGGCTGGTGGTGGACTTGCGTTGTGGGCTAGGGTTAGGGTTAGGGAACGGCAAGGCTTAGGGCACAGGTCAGGGTACGGAAACGCGGGAGGGTAAGGCTACGTGCTAATGCACGGGTCAGTGCCAGACTACAGGCCAGGAGTAGGCAACGGTGTAGGGTAAGGTGTAGGGCTGGTGGTGGGTTTCCGTTCAGGGCTAGGGTTAGGGTTAGGGAACGGCAAGGCTTAGGGCACAGGTGAGGGTTCGGAAACGTGGGAGGGTCGGGCTACGTGCTGACGCCCGTGTCAGTGCCAGCGTACGAGCCAGGAGTAGGCAACGGTGTAGGATAAAGTGTAGGGCTGGTGGTGGATTTGCGTTCCGGGCTAGGGTTAGGGTTAGGGAACGGCAAGGCTTAGGGCACAGGTGAGGGTACGGAAACGTAGGAGGGTCAGGCTACGTGCTGACGCACCGGTCAGTGCCAGCGTACTGGTCAGGAGTAAGGTACGGCGAAAGGTAAGGTGTAGGGCTGGTGGTGGGTTTCTATTCAGGGCTAGGGTTAGGGTTAGGGGACGGTAAGGCTTAGGGCACAGGTGACGGTAAGGAAACGTGGGAAGGTCACGCTACGTGCTGACGCATGGTTCAGTGCCAGCGTACGGGCGAGGAATAGGGTACGGCGTAAGGTAAGGTGTAGGGCTAGTGGTGGGTTTGCATTGTGGGCTAGGGTTAGGGTTAGGGAACGGCAAGGCATAGGGCACAGGTGAGGGTACGGAAACGCGGGAGGATAAGGCTACGTGCTGATGCACGGGTCAGTGCCAGAGTACAGGCCTGGAGTAGGCAACGGCGTAGGGTAAGGTGTAGGGCTGGTGGTGGGTTTCCGTTCCGGGCTAGCGTTAGGGTTAGGGAACGGCAAGGCTTAGGGCACAGGTGAGGGTACGGAAACGTGGGAGGGTCAGGCTACGCGCTGACGCACGGGTCAGTGCCAGCGTACGGGCCAGGAGTAGGGTACGGCATAAGGTAAGGTGTAGGGCTTGTGGTTGATTTCCGTTCCAGGCAAGGGTTAGGGTTAGGGAACGGCAAGGCTTAGGGCACAGGTGAGGGTACGGAAACGTGGGAGGGTCGGGCTACGTGCTGACGCACGGGTCAGTGGCAGCGTACGGGCCAGGAGTAGGCAACGGCGTAGGATAAAGTGTAGGGCTGGTGGTGGATTTGCGTTCTGGGCTAGGGTTAGCGTTAGGGAACGGCAAGGCTTAGGGCACAGGTGAGGGTACGGAAACGCGGAAGGCTAAGGCTACGTGCTGATGCACGGGTCAGTGCCAGAGTACAGGCCAGGAGTAGGCAACGGCGTAGGGTAAGGTGTAGGGCTGGTGGTGGGTTTCCGTTCCGGGCTAGGGTTAGTGTTAGGGAACGGCAAGGCTTAGGGCACAGGTGAGGGTACGGAAACGTGTGAGGGTCAGGCTACGTGCTGACGCACGAGTCAGTGCCAACGTACGGGTCAGGAGTAGGGTACGGCGTAAGGTAAGGTGTAGGGATTGTGGTTGATTTCCGTTCCAGGCTAGGGTTAGGTTTAGGGAACGGCAAGGCTTAAGGCACAGGTGAATGTACGGAAACGTGGGAGGGACAGGCTACGTGCTGACGCACGGTTCAGTGCCAGCGTACGGGCCAGGAATAGGGTACGGCGTAAGGTAAGGTGTAGGGCTGGTGGTGGGTTTCCGTTCCGGGCTAGGGTTAGGGTTAGGGAACGGCAAGGCTTAACGCACATGTGAGGGTACGGAAACGTGGGACGGTCAGGCTACGTGCAGACGCACGTGTCAGTGCCAGCGTACGGGCCAGGAGTAGGCAACGGCGTAGGATAAAGTGTAGGGCTGGTGGTGGATTTGCGTTCCGGGCTAGGGTTAGGGTTAGGGAACGGCAAGGCTTAGGGCACAGGTGAGGGTACGGAAACGTAGGAGGGTCGGGCTACGTGCTGACGCACGGGTCAGTGCCAGCGTACGGGCCAGGAGTAGGCAACGGCGTAAGGTAAGGTGTAGGGCTGGTGGTTGGTTACTGTTCCGGGCTAGGGTTAGGGTTAGGGAACGGCAAGGCTTAGGGCACAGGTGAGGGTACGGAAACGTGGGGGGGTCGGGCTACGTGCTGACGCATGGGTCAGTGCCAGCGTACGGGCCAGGAGTAGGCAACGGCGTAGGATAAAGTGTAGGGCTGGTGGTGGATTTGCATTCTGGGCTAGGGTTAGGTTTAGGGAACGGCAAGGCGTAGGGCACAGGTCAGGGTACCGAAATGCGGGAGGGTAAGGCTACGTGCTGATGCACGGGTCAGTGCCAGAGTACATGCCAGGAGTAGGCAACGGCGTAGGGTAAGGTGTAGGGCTGGTGGTGGGTTTCCGTTCCGGGCTAGGGTTAGGGTTAGGGAACGGCAAGGCTTAGGGCACAGGTTAGGGTACGGAAACGTGGGACGGTCAGTCTACGTGCAGACGCACGTGTCTGTGCCAGCGTACGGGTCAGGAGTAGGCAACGGCGTAGGATAAAGTGTAGGGCTGGTGGTGGATTTGCGTTCGGGCTAGGTTTAGGGTTAGGGAACGGCAAGGCTTAGGGCACAGGTGAGGGTACGGAAACGTAGCAGGGTCGGGCTACGTGCCGACGCACGGGTCAGTGCCAGCGTACGGGCCAGGAGTAGGCAACGGCGTAAGGTAAGGTGTAGGGCTGGTGGTGGGTTTCCGTTCCGGGCTAGGGTTAGGGTTAGGGAACGGCAAGGCTTAGGGCACAGGTGAGGGTACGGAGACGTGGGAGGGTCAGGCTACGTGCTGACGCACGGGTCAGTGCCAATGTATGGGTTAGGAGTAGGGTACGGCGTATGGTAAGGTGTAGGGCTTGTGGTTGATTTCCGTTCCAGGCTAGGGTTAGGGAACGGCAAGGCTTAAGGCACAGGTGAAGGTATGGAAACGTGGGAGGGTCAGGCTACGTGCGGACGCACGGTTCAGTGCCATCGTACGGGCCAGGAATAGGGTACGGCGTAAGGTAAGTTGTAGGGCTGGTGGTGGATTTCCGTTCCGGGCTAGGGTTAGGGTTAGGGAACGGCAAGGCTTAGGGCACAGGTGAGGGTACGGAAACGTGGGAGGGTCAGGCTACGTGCTGACGCATGGGTCAGTGCCAGCGTACGGGCCAGGAGTAGGGTACGGCGTAAGGTAAGGTGTAGGGCTTGTGGTTGATTTCTGTTCCAGGCTAGGGTTAGGGTTAGGGAACGGCAAGGCTTAGGGCACAGGTGACAGTAAGGAAACGTGGGAGGGTCGGGCTACGTGCTGACGCACGGGTCAGTGCCAGCGTACGGGCCAGGAGTAGGCAACGGCGTAGGATAAAGTGTAGGGCTGGTGGTGGATTTGCGTTGTGGTCTAGGGTTAGGGTTAGGGAACGGCAAGGCTTAGGGCACAGGTCAGGGTACGGAAACGTGGGAGGTTCAGGCTACGTGCTGTAGCACGGTTCAGTGCCAGCGTACGGGCCAGGAGTAGGGTACGGCGTAGGATAATGTGTAGGGCTGGTGGTGGATTTGCGTTCCGGGCTAGGCTTAGGGTTAGGGAACGGCAAGGCTTAGGGCACAGGTGAGGGTACGGAAACGTGGGGGGGTCGGGCTACGTGCTGACGCATGGGTCAGTGCCAGCGTACGGGTCAGGATTAGGGTACGGCATAAGGTAAGGTGTGGGGCTGGTGGTGGTTTTCCGTTCTGGGCTAGGGTTAGGGTTAGGGAACGGCAAGGCTTAGGGCACAGGTGAGGGGACGGAAACGTGGCAGGGTCAGGCTACGTGCAGACGCACGGGTCAGTGCCAGCGTACGGGCCAGGAGTAGGCAACGGCGTAGGATAAAGTGTAGGTCTGGTGGTGGATTTGCGTTCGGGCTAGGGTTAGGGTTAGGGAACGGCAAGGCTTAGGGCACAGGTGAGGGTACGGAAACGTGGGAGGGTCAGGCTACGTGCCGACGCACGGGTCAGTGCCAGCGTACGGGCCAGGAGTAGGGTACGGCGTAAGGTAAGGTGTAGGGCTGGTGGTGGGTTTCCGTTCCAGGCTAGGGTTAGGGTTAGGGAACGGCAAGGCTTAGGGCACAGGTGAGGGTACGGAGACGTGGGAGGGTCAGGCTACGTGCTGACGCACGTGTCTGTGCCAGCGTACGGGCCAGGAGTAGGCAACGGCGTAGGATAAAGTGTAGGGCTGGTGGTGGATTTGCGTTCGGGCTAGGGTTAGGGTTAGGGAAAGTCAAGGCTTAGGGCACAGGTGAGGGTACGGAAACGTAGGAGGGTCGGGCTACGTGCCGACGCACGGGTCAGTGCCAGCGTATGGGCCAGGAGTAGGCAACGGCGTAAGGTAAGGTATAGGGCTGGTGGTGGGTTTCCGTTCCGGGCTAGGGTTAGGGTTAGGGAACGGCAAGGCTTAGGGCACAGGTGAGGGTACGGAGACGTGGGAGGGTCAGGCTACGTGCTGACGCACGGGTCAGTGCCAACGTACGGGTCAGGAGTAGGGTACGGCGTAAGGTAAGGTGTAGGGCTTGTGGTTGATTTCCGTTCCAGGCTAGGGTGAGGGAACGGCAAGGCTTAAGGCACAGGTGAAGGTACGGAAACGTGGGAGGGTCAGGCTACGTGCGGACGCACGGTTCAGTGCCATCGTACGGGCCAGGAATAGGGTATGGCGTAAGGTAAGGTGTAGGGCTGGTGGTGGGTTTCCGTTCCGGGCTAGGGTTAGGGTTAGGGAACGGCAAGGATTAGGGCACAGGTGAGGGTACGGAAACGTGGGAGGGTCAGGCTACGTGCTGACGCACGGGTCAGTGCCAGCGTACGGGCCAGGAGTAGGGTACGGCGTAAGGTAAGGTGTAGGGCTTGTGGTTGATTTCTGTTCCAGGCTAAGGTTAGGGTTAGGGAACGGCAAGGCTTAGGGCACAGGTGACAGTAAGGAAACGTGGGAGGGTCGGGCTACGTGCTGACGCACGGGTCAGTGCCAGCGTACGGGCCAGGAGTAGGCAATGGCGTAGGATAAAGTGTACGGCTGGTGGTGGATTTGCGTTGTGGTCTAGGGTTAGGGTTAGGGAACGGCAAGGCTTAGGGCACAGGTCAGGGTACGGAAACGTGGAAGGTTCAGGCTACGTGCTGTAGCACGGTTCAGTGCCAGCGTACGGGCCAGGAGTAGGGTACGGCGTAGGATAATGTGTAGGGCTGGTGGTGGATTTGCGTTCCGGGCTAGGGTTAGGGTTAGGGAACGGCAAGGCTTAGGGCACAGGTGAGGGTACGGAAACGTGGGGGGGTCGGGCTACGTGCTGACGCATGGGTCAGTGCCAGCGTACGGGTCAGGATTAGGGTACGGCATAAGGTAAGGTGTGGGGCTGGTGGTGGTTTTCCGTTCTGGGCTAGGGTTAGGGTTAGGGAACGGCAAGGCTTAGGGCACAGGTGAGGGGACGGAAACGTGGCAGGGTCAGGCTACGTGCAGACGCACGGGTCAGTGCCAGCGTACGGGCCAGGAGTAGGCAACGGCGTAGGATAAAGTGTAGGTCTGGTGGTGGATTTGCGTTCGGGCTAGGGTTAGGGTTAGGGAACGGCAAGGCTTAGGGCACAGGTGAGGGTACGGAAACGTGGGAGGGTCAGGCTACGTGCCGACGCACGGGTCAGTGCCAGCGTACGGGCCAGGAGTAGGGTACGGCGTAAGGTAAGGTGTAGGGCTGGTGGTGGGTTTCCGTTCCAGGCTAGGGTTAGGGTTAGGGAACGGCAAGGCTTAGGGCACAGGTGAGGGTACGGAGACGTGGGAGGGTCAGGCTACGTGCTGACGCACGTGTCTGTGCCAGCGTACGGGCCAGGAGTAGGCAACGGCGTAGGATAAAGTGTAGGGCTGGTGGTGGATTTGCGTTCGGGCTAGGGTTAGGGTTAGGGAAAGTCAAGGCTTAGGGCACAGGTGAGGGTACGGAAACGTAGGAGGGTCGGGCTACGTGCCGACGCACGGGTCAGTGCCAGCGTACGGGCCAGGAGTAGGCAACGGCGTAAGGTAAGGTGTAGGGCTGGTGGTGGGTTTCCGTTCCGGGCTAGGGTTAGGGTTAGGGAACGGCAAGGCTTAGGGCACAGGTGAGGGTACGGAGACGTGGGAGGGTCAGGCTACGTGCTGACGCACGGGTCAGTGCCAACGTACGGGTCAGGAGTAGGGTACGGCGTAAGGTAAGGTGTAGGGCTTGTGGTTGATTTCCGTTCCAGGCTAGGGTTAGGGAACGGCAAGGCTTAAGGCACAGGTGAAGGTACGGAAACGTGGGAGGGTCAGGCTACGTGCGGACGCACGGTTCAGTCCCATCGTACGGGCCAGGAATAGGGTACGGCGTAAGGTAAGGTGTAGGGCTGGTGGTGGGTTTCCGTTCCGGGCTAGGGTTAGGGTTAGGGAACGGCAAGGATTAGGGCACAGGTGAGGGTACGGAAACGTGGGAGGGTAAGGCTACGTGCTGATGCACGGGTCAGTGCCAGAGTACAGGCCAGGAGTAGGCAACGGCGTAGGGTAAGGTGTAGGGATGGTGGTGGGTTTCTGTTCCGGGCTAGGGTTAGGGTTAGGGAACGGCAAGGCTTAGGGCACAGGTGAGGGTACGGAAACGTGGGACGGTCAGGCTATGTGCAGACGCACATGTCTGTGCCAGCGTACGGGCCAGGAGTAGGCAACGGCGTAGGATAAAGTGTACGGCTGGTGGTGGATTTGCGTTCGGGCTAGGGTTAGGGTTAGGGAACGGCAAGGCTTAGGGCACAGGTGAGGGTACGGAAACGTAGGAGGGTCGGGCTATGTGCCGACGCACGGGTCAGTGCCAGCGTACGGGCCAGGAGTAGGCAACGGCGTAATGTAAGGTGTAGGGCTGGTGGTGGGTTTCCGTTCCGGGCTAGGGTTAGGGTTAGGGAACGGCAAGGCTTAGGGCACAGGTGAGGGTACGGAAACGTGGGAGGGTCGGGCTACGTGCTGACGCACGTGTCAGTGCCAGCGTACGGGCCAGGAGTAGGGTACGGCGTAAGGTATGGTATAGGGTTGTGGTTGATTTCCGTCCCAGGCTAGGGTTAGGGTTAGGGAACGTCAAGGCTTAGGGAACAGGTGAGGGTACGGAAACGTGGGAGGGTCGGGCTACGTGTTGACGCACGGGTCAGTGCCAGGGTCCGGGCCAGGAGTAGGCATCGGCGGAAGATAAAGTGTAGGGCTGGTGGTGGATTTGCGTTGTGAGCTAGGGATAGGGTTAGGGAACGGCAAGGCTTAGGGCACAGGTGAGGGTACGGAAACATGGGAGGGTCGGGCTACATGCTGACACACGGGTCAGTGCCAGCATACGGGCCAGGAGTAGGCAACGGCGTAGGATAAAGTGTAGGGCTGGTGGTGGATTTGCGTTCCGGGCTAGGGTTAGGGTTAGGGAACGGCAAGGCTTAGGGCACAGGTGAGGGTACGGAAACGTGGGAGGGTCAGGCTACGTGCTGACGCACGGGTCAGTGCCAGCGTACGGGTCAGGAGTAGGGTACGGAGTAAGGTAAGGTGTAGGGCTGGTGGTGGGTTTCTATTCCGGGCTAGGTTTAGGGTTAGGGAACGGCAAGGCTTAAGGCACAGGTGAGGTTACGGAAACGTGGGACGGTCAGACTACGTGCAGACGCACGGGTCAGTGCCAGTGTACGGGCCAGGAGTAGGCAACGGCGTAGGATAAAGTGTAGAGCTGGTGGTGGATTTGCTTTCCAGGCTAGGGTTAGGGTTAGGGAACGGCAAGGCTTAGGGCACAGGTGAGGGTACGGAAACGAAGGAGGGTCGGGCTACGTGCTGACGCACGGGTCAGTGCCAGCGTACGGGCCAGGAGTAGGCAACGGCGTAAGGTAAGGTGTAGGGCTGTTGGTTGGTTTCCGTTCCGGGCTAGGGTTAGGGTTAGGGAACGGCAAGGCTTAGGGCACAGGTGAGGGTACGGAAACGTGGGGGGGTCGGGCTACGTGCTGACGCATGGGTCAGTGCCAGCGTATGGGTCAGGAGTAGGGTACGGCATAAGGTAAGGTGTAGGGCTGGTGGTGGTTTTCCGTTCCGGGCTAGGGTTAGGGTTAGGGAACGGCAAGGCTTAGGGCACAGGTGAGGGTACGGAAACGCGGGAGGGTAAGGCTACGTGCTGATGCACGGGTCAGTGCCAGAGTACAGGCCTGGAGTAGGCAACGGCGTAGGGTAAGGTGTAGGGCTGGTGGTGGGTTTCCGTTCCGGGCTAGCGTTAGGGTTAGGGAACGGCAAGGCTTAGGGCACAGGTGAGGGTACGGAAACGTGGGAGGTTCAGGCTACGCGCTGACGCACGGGTCAGTGCCAGCGTACGGGCCAGGAGTAGGGTACGGCGTAAGGTAAGGTGTAGGGCTAGTGGTTGATTTCCGTTCCAGGCAAGGGTTAGGGTTAGGGAACGGCAAGGCTTAGGGCACAGGTGAGGGTACGGAAATGTGGGAGGGTCAGGCTACGTGCTGACGCACGGGTCAGTGGCAGCACACGGGCCAGGAGTAGGCAACGGCGTAGGATAAAGTGTAGGGCTAGTGGTGGATTTGCGTTCTGGGCTAGGGTTAGCGTTAGGGAACGGCAAGGCTTAGGGCACAGGTGAGGGTACGGAAACGCGGAAGGGTAAGGCTACGTGCTGATGCACGGGTCAGTGCCAGAGTACAGTCCAGGAGTAGGCAACGGCGTAGGGTAAGGTGTAGGGCTGGTGGTGGGTTTCCGTTCCGGGCTAGGGTTAGTGTTAGGGAACGGCAAGGCTTAGGGCACAGGTGAGGGTACGGAAACGTGTGAGGGTCAGGCTACGTGCTGACGCACGGGTCAGTGCCAACGTACGGGTCAGGAGTAGGGAACGGCGTAAGGTAAGGTGTAGGGATTGTGGTTGATTTCCGTTCCAGGCTAGGGTTAGGGTTAGAGAACGGCAAGGCTTAAGGCACAGGTGAAGGTACGGAAACGTGGGAGGGTCAGGCTACGTGCTGACGCACGGTTCAGTGCCAGCGTACGGGCCAGGAATAGGGTACGGCGTAAGGTAAGGTGTAGGGCTGGTGGTGGGTTTCCGTTCCGGGCTAGGGTTAGGGTTAGGGAACGGCAAGGCTTAGGGCACAGGTGAGGGTACGGAAACGTGGGAGGGTCGGGCTACGAGCTGACGCACGGGTCAGTGCCAGCGTACGGGCCATGAGTAGGCAACGGTGTAGGATAAAGTGTAGGGCTGGTGGTGGATTTGTGTTCCGGGCTAGGGTTAGGTTTAGGGAACGGCAAGGTTTAGGGCACTGGTCAGGGTACGGAAACTTGGGAGGGTCAGGCTACGTGCTGACGCACGGGTCAGTGCCAGCGTACGGGCCAGGAGTAGGATACGGCGTAAGGTAAGGTGTAGGGCTTGTGGTTGATTTCCGTTCCAGGCTAGGGTTAGGGTTAGGGTACGGCAAGGCTAAGGGCACAGGTGAGAGTACGGAAACGTGGGAGGGTCGGGCTACGTGCTGACGCACGGGTCAGTGCCAGCGTACGGGCCAGGAGTAGGCAACGGCTTAGGATAAAGTGTAGGGCTGGTGGTGGATTTGCATTCTGGGCTAGGGTTAGGTTTAGGGAACGGCAAGGCTTAGGGCACAGGTCAGGGTACGGAAACGCGGGAGGGTAAGGCTACGTGCTGATGCACGGGTCAGTGCCAGAGTACAGGCCAGGAGTAGGCAACGGCGTAGGGTAAGGTGTAGGGCTGGTGGTGGGTTTCCGTTCCGGGCTAGGGTTAGGGTTAGGGAACGGCAAGGCTTAGGGCACAGGTGAGGGTACGGAAACGTGGGACTGTCAGGCTACGTGCAGACGCACATGTCTGTGCCAGCGTACGGGCCAGGAGTAGGCAACGGCGTAGGATAAAGTGTAGGGCTGGTGGTGGATTTGCGTTCGGGCTAGGGTTAGGGTTAGGGAACGGCAAGGCTTAGGGCACAGGTGAGGGTACAGAAACGTAGGAGGGTCGGGCTACGTGCCGACGCACGGGTCAGTGCCAGCGTACGGGCCAGGAGTAGGCAACGGCGTAAGGTAAGGTGTAGGGCTTGTGGTTGATTTCCGTTCCAGGCTAGAGTTAGGGAACGGCAAGGCTTAAGGCACAGGTGAAGGTACGGAAACGTGGGAGGGTCAGGCTACGTGCGGACGCACGGTTCAGTGCCATCGTACGGGCCAGGAATAGGGTACGGTGTAAGGTAAGGTGTAGGGCTGGTGGTGGGTTTCCGTTCCGGGCTAGGGTTAGGGTTAGGGAACGGCAAGGCTTAGGGCACAGGTGAGGGTACGGAAACGTGGGACGGTCAGGCTATGTGCAGACGCACATGTCTGTGCCAGCGTACGGGCCAGGAGTAGGCAACGGCGTAGGATAAAGTGTACGGCTGGTGGTGGATTTGCGTTCGGGCTAGGGTTAGGGTTAGGGAACGGCAAGGCTTAGGGCACAGGTGAGGGTACGGAAACGTAGGAGGGTCGGGCTATGTGCCGACGCACGGGTCAGTGCCAGCGTACGGGCCAGGAGTAGGCAACGGCGTAATGTAAGGTGTAGGGCTGGTGGTGGGTTTCCGTTCCGGGCTAGGGTTAGGGTTAGGGAACGGCAAGGCTTAGGGCACAGGTGAGGGTACGGAAACGTGGGAGGGTCGGGCTACGTGCTGACGCACGTGTCAGTGCCAGCGTACGGGCCAGGAGTAGGGTACGGCGTAAGGTATGGTATAGGGTTGTGGTTGATTTCCGTCCCAGGCTAGGGTTAGGGTTAGGGAACGTCAAGGCTTAGGGAACAGGTGAGGGTACGGAAACGTGGGAGGGTCGGGCTACGTGTTGACGCACGGGTCAGTGCCAGGGTCCGGGCCAGGAGTAGGCATCGGCGGAAGATAAAGTGTAGGGCTGGTGGTGGATTTGCGTTGTGAGCTAGGGATAGGGTTAGGGAACGGCAAGGCTTAGGGCACAGGTGAGGGTACGGAAACATGGGAGGGTCGGGCTACATGCTGACACACGGGTCAGTGCCAGCATACGGGCCAGGAGTAGGCAACGGCGTAGGATAAAGTGTAGGGCTGGTGGTGGATTTGCGTTCCGGGCTAGGGTTAGGGTTAGGGAACGGCAAGGCTTAGGGCACAGGTGAGGGTACGGAAACGTGGGAGGGTCAGGCTACGTGCTGACGCACGGGTCAGTGCCAGCGTACGGGTCAGGAGTAGGGTACGGAGTAAGGTAAGGTGTAGGGCTGGTGGTGGGTTTCTATTCCGGGCTAGGTTTAGGGTTAGGGAACGGCAAGGCTTAAGGCACAGGTGAGGTTACGGAAACGTGGGACGGTCAGACTACGTGCAGACGCACGGGTCAGTGCCAGCGTACGGGCCAGGAGTAGGCAACGGCGTAGGATAAAGTGTAGAGCTGGTGGTGGATTTGCTTTCCAGGCTAGGGTTAGGGTTAGGGAACGGCAAGGCTTAGGGCACAGGTGAGGGTACGGAAACGAAGGAGGGTCGGGCTACGTGCTGACGCACGGGTCAGTGCCAGCGTACGGGCCAGGAGTAGGCAACGGCGTAAGGTAAGGTGTAGGGCTGTTGGTTGGTTTCCGTTCCGGGCTAGGGTTAGGGTTAGGGAACGGCAAGGCTTAGGGCACAGGTGAGGGTACGGAAACGTGGGGGGGTCGGGCTACGTGCTGACGCATGGGTCAGTGCCAGCGTATGGGTCAGGAGTAGGGTACGGCATAAGGTAAGGTGTAGGGCTGGTGGTGGTTTTCCGTTCCGGGCTAGGGTTAGGGTTAGGGAACGGCAAGGCTTAGGGCACAGGTGAGGGTACGGAAACGCGGGAGGGTAAGGCTACGTGCTGATGCACGGGTCAGTGCCAGAGTACAGGCCTGGAGTAGGCAACGGCGTAGGGTAAGGTGTAGGGCTGGTGGTGGGTTTCCGTTCCGGGCTAGCGTTAGGGTTAGGGAACGGCAAGGCTTAGGGCACAGGTGAGGGTACGGAAACGTGGGAGGTTCAGGCTACGCGCTGACGCACGGGTCAGTGCCAGCGTACGGGCCAGGAGTAGGGTACGGCGTAAGGTAAGGTGTAGGGCTAGTGGTTGATTTCCGTTCCAGGCAAGGGTTAGGGTTAGGGAACGGCAAGGCTTAGGGCACAGGTGAGGGTACGGAAATGTGGGAGGGTCAGGCTACGTGCTGACGCACGGGTCAGTGGCAGCACACGGGCCAGGAGTAGGCAACGGCGTAGGATAAAGTGTAGGGCTAGTGGTGGATTTGCGTTCTGGGCTAGGGTTAGCGTTAGGGAACGGCAAGGCTTAGGGCACAGGTGAGGGTACGGAAACGCGGAAGGGTAAGGCTACGTGCTGATGCACGGGTCAGTGCCAGAGTACAGTCCAGGAGTAGGCAACGGCGTAGGGTAAGGTGTAGGGCTGGTGGTGGGTTTCCGTTCCGGGCTAGGGTTAGTGTTAGGGAACGGCAAGGCTTAGGGCACAGGTGAGGGTACGGAAACGTGTGAGGGTCAGGCTACGTGCTGACGCACGGGTCAGTGCCAACGTACGGGTCAGGAGTAGGGAACGGCGTAAGGTAAGGTGTAGGGATTGTGGTTGATTTCCGTTCCAGGCTAGGGTTAGGGTTAGAGAACGGCAAGGCTTAAGGCACAGGTGAAGGTACGGAAACGTGGGAGGGTCAGGCTACGTGCTGACGCACGGTTCAGTGCCAGCGTACGGGCCAGGAATAGGGTACGGCGTAAGGTAAGGTGTAGGGCTGGTGGTGGGTTTCCGTTCCGGGCTAGGGTTAGGGTTAGGGAACGGCAAGGCTTAGGGCACAGGTGAGGGTACGGAAACGTGGGAGGGTCGGGCTACGAGCTGACGCACGGGTCAGTGCCAGCGTACGGGCCATGAGTAGGCAACGGTGTAGGATAAAGTGTAGGGCTGGTGGTGGATTTGTGTTCCGGGCTAGGGTTAGGTTTAGGGAACGGCAAGGCTTAGGGCACTGGTCAGGGTACGGAAACTTGGGAGGGTCAGGCTACGTGCTGACGCACGGGTCAGTGCCAGCGTACGGGCCAGGAGTAGGATACGGCGTAAGGTAAGGTGTAGGGCTTGTGGTTGATTTCCGTTCCAGGCTAGGGTTAGGGTTAGGGTACGGCAAGGCTAAGGGCACAGGTGAGAGTACGGAAACGTGGGAGGGTCGGGCTACGTGCTGACGCACGGGTCAGTGCCAGCGTACGGGCCAGGAGTAGGCAACGGCTTAGGATAAAGTGTAGGGCTGGTGGTGGATTTGCATTCTGGGCTAGGGTTAGGTTTAGGGAACGGCAAGGCTTAGGGCACAGGTCAGGGTACGGAAACGCGGGAGGGTAAGGCTACGTGCTGATGCACGGGTCAGTGCCAGAGTACAGGCCAGGAGTAGGCAACGGCGTAGGGTAAGGTGTAGGGCTGGTGGTGGGTTTCCGTTCCGGGCTAGGGTTAGGGTTAGGGAACGGCAAGGCTTAGGGCACAGGTGAGGGTACGGAAACGTGGGACTGTCAGGCTACGTGCAGACGCACATGTCTGTGCCAGCGTACGGGCCAGGAGTAGGCAACGGCGTAGGATAAAGTGTAGGGCTGGTGGTGGATTTGCGTTCGGGCTAGGGTTAGGGTTAGGGAACGGCAAGGCTTAGGGCACAGGTGAGGGTACAGAAACGTAGGAGGGTCGGGCTACGTGCCGACGCACGGGTCCGTGCCAGCGTACGGGCCAGGAGTAGGCAACGGCGTAAGGTAAGGTGTAGGGCTTGTGGTTGATTTCCGTTCCAGGCTAGAGTTAGGGAACGGCAAGGCTTAAGGCACAGGTGAAGGTACGGAAACGTGGGAGGGTCAGGCTACGTGCGGACGCACGGTTCAGTGCCATCGTACGGGCCAGGAATAGGGTACGGTGTAAGGTAAGGTGTAGGGCTGGTGGTGGGTTTCTGTTCCGGGCTAGGGTTAGGGTTAGGGAACGGCAAGGCTTAGGGCACAGGTGAGGGTACGGAAACGTGGGAGGGTCAGGCTACGTGCTGACGCACGGGTCAGTGCCAGCGTACGGGCCAGGAGTAGGGGACGGCGTAAGGTATGGTATAGGGCTTGTGGTTGATTTCCGTCCCAGGCTAGGGTTAGGGTTAGGGAACGTCAAGGCTTAGGGCACAGGTGAGGGTACGGAAACGTGGGAGGGTCGGGCTACGTGCTGACGCACGGAACAGTGCCAGCGTACGGGCCAGGAGTAGGCATCGGCGGAAGATAAAGTGTAGGGCTGGTGGTGGATTTGCGTTGTGAGCTAGGGATTGGGTTAGGGAACGGCAAGGCTTAGGGCACAGGTGTGGGTACGGAAACATGGGAGGGTCGGGCTACGTGCTGACGCACGGGTCAGTGCCAGCATACGGGCCAGGAGTAGGCAACGGCGTAGGATAAAGTGTAGGGCTGGTGGTGGATTTGCGTTCCGGGCCAGGGATAGGGTTAGGGAACGGCAAGGCTTAGGGCACAGGTGAGGGTACGGAAACGTGGGAGGGTCAGGCTACATGCTGACCCACGGGTCAGTGCCAGCGTACGGGTCAGGAGTAGGGTACGGCGTAAGGTAAGGTGTAGGGCTGGTGGTGGGTTTCTATTCCGAGCTAGGTTTAGGGTTAGGGAACGGCAAGGCTTAAGGCACATGTGAGGGTACGGAAACGTGGGACGGTCAGGCTATGTGCAGACGCACGTGTCAGTGCCAGCGTACGGGCCAGGAGTAGGCAACGGCTAGGATAAAGTGTAGGGCTGGTGGTGGATTTGCGTTCTGGGCTAGGGTTAGGGTTAGGGAACGGCAAGGCTTAGGGCACAGGTGAGGGTACGGAAACGTAGGAGGGTCGGGCTACGTGCTGACGCACGGGTCAGTGCCAGCATACGGGCCAGGAGTAAGCAACGGCGTAAGGTAAGGTGTAGGGCTGGTGGTTGGTTTCCGTTCCGGGCTAGGGTTAGGGTTAGGGAACGGCAAGGCTTAGGGCACAGGTGAGGGTACGGAAACGTGGGGGGGTCGGGCTACGTGCTGACGCATGGGTCAGTGCCAGCGTACGGGTCAGGAGTAGGGTACGGCATAAGGTAAGGTGTAGGGCTGGTGGTGGTTTTCCGTTCTGGGCTATGGTTAGGGTTAGGGAACGGCAAGGCTTAGGGCACAGGTGAGGGGACGGAAACGTGGCAGGGTCAGGGTACGTGCTGACGCACGGGTCAGTGCCAGCGTACGGGCCAGGAGTAGGCAACGGCGTAGGATAAAGTGTACGGCTGTTGGTGGATTTGCGTTGTGGGATAGGGTTAGCGTTAGGGAACGGCAAGGCTTAGGGCACAGGTCATGGTACGGAAACGCGGGAGGGTAAGGCTACGTGCTGATGCACGGGTCAGTGTCAGAGTACAGGCCTGGAGTAGGCAACGGCGTACGGTAAGGTGTAGGGCTGGTGGTGGGTTTCTGTTCCGGGCTAGCGTTAGGGTTAGGGAATGGCAAGGCTTAGGGCACAGGTGAGGGTACGGAAACGTGGGAGGGTCATGCTACGCGCTGACGCACGGGTCAGTGCCAGCGTACGGGCCAGGAGTAGGGTACGGCGTAAGGTAAGGTGTAGGGCTTGTGGTTGATTTCTGTTTCAGGCTAGGGTTAGGGTTAGGGAACGGCAAGGCTTAGGGCACAGGTGAGGGTAAGGAAACGTGGGAGGGTCGGGCTACGTGCTGACGCAAGGGTCAGTGGCAGCGTACGGGCCAGGAGTAGGCAACGGCGTAGGATAAAGTGTAGGGCTGGTGGTGGATTTGCGTTCTGGGCAAGGGTTAGCCTTAGGGAACGGCAAGGCTTAGGGCACAGGTGAGGGTACGGAAACGCGGAAGGGTAAGGCTACGTGCTGATGCACGGGTCAGTGCCAGAGTACAGGCCAGGAGTAGGCAACGGCGTAGGGTAAGGTGTAGGGCTGGTGGTGGGTTTCCGTTCAGGACTAGGGTTAGGGTTAGGGAATGGCAAGGCTTAGGGCACAGGTGAGGGTACGGAAACCTGGGAGGGTCAGGCTACATTCTGACGCATGGGTCAGTGCCAGCGTACAGGCCAGGAGTAGGCAACGACGTAAGGTAAGGTGTAGGGCTGGTGGTGGGTTTCCGTTCCGGGCTAGGGTTAGGGTTAGGGAACGGCAAGGCTTAGTGCACAGGTGAGGGTACGGAAACGTGTGAGGGTCAGGCTACGTGCTGACGCACGGGTCAGTGCCAACGTACGGGTCAGGAGTAGGGTACGGCGTAAGGTAAGGTGTAGGGCTTCTGGTTGATTTCCGTTCCAGGCTAGGGTTAGGGTTGGGAACGGCAAGGCTTAAGGCACAGGTGAAGGTACGGAAACGTGGGAGGGTCAGGCTACGTGCTGACGCACGGTTCAGTGCCAGCGTACGGGCCAGGAATAGGGTACGGCGTAAGGTAAGGTGTAGGGCTGGTGGTGGGTTTCCGTTCCGGTCTAGGGATAGGGTTAGGGAACGGCAAGGCTTAGGGCAGAGGTGAGGGTACGGAAACGTGGGAGGGTCGGGCTACGTGCTGACGCACGGGTCAGTGCCAGCGTACGGGCCAGGAGTAGGCAACGGTGTAGGATAAAGTGTAGGGCTGGTGGTGGATTTGCGTTCCGGGCTAGGGTTAGAGTTAGGGAACGGCAAGGCTTAGGGAACAGGTCAGGGTACGGAAACGTGGGAGGGTCAGGCTACGTGCTGACGCACGGGTCAGTGCCAGCGTACGGGCCAGGAGTAGGATACGGCGTAAGGTAAGGTGTAGGGCTTGTGGTTGATTTCCGTTCCAGGCTAGGGTTAGCGTTAGGGAACGGCAAGGCTAAGGGCACAGGTGAGGGTACAGAAACGTGGGAGGGTCGGGCTACGTGCTGACGCACGGGTCAGTGCCAGCGTAAGGGTCAGGAGTAGGGTACGGCATAAGGTAAGGTTTAGGGTTGGTGGTGGGTTTCCGTTCCGGGCTAGGGTTAGGGTTAGGGAACGGCAAGGCTTAGGGCACAGGTGAGGGTACGGAAACGTGGGAGGGTCGGGCTACGTGCTGACGCACGGGTCAGTGCCAGCGTAGGGGCCAGGAGTAGGCAACGGCGTAGGATAAAGTGTAGGGCTGGTGGTGGATTTGCATTCTGGGCTAGGGTTAGGTTTAGGGAACGGCAAGGCTTAGGGCACAGGTCATGGTACGGAAACGCGGGAGGGTAAGGCTACGTGCTGATGCACGGGTCAGTGCCAGAGTACAGGCCAGGAGTAGGCAACGGCGTAGGGTAAGGTGTAGGGCTGGTGGTGGGTTTCCGTTCCGGGCTAGCGTTAGGGTTAGGGAACGGCAAGGCTTAGGGCACAGGTGAGGGTACGGAAACGTGGGAGGATCAGTCTACGTGCTGACGCACGGGTCAGTGCCAACGTACGGGTCAGGAGTAGGGTACGGCATAAGGTAAGGTGTAGGGCTTGTGGTTGATTTCCGTTCCAGGCTAGGATTAGGGAACGGCAAGGCTTAGGGCACAGGTGAAGGTACTGAAAAGTGGGAGGGTCAGGCTACGTGCGGACGCACGGTTCAGTGCCATCGTACGGGCCAGGAATAGGGTACGGCGTAATGTAAGGTGTTGGGCTGGTGGTGGGTTTCCCTTCCGGGCTAGGGTTAGTGTTAGGGAACGGCAAGGCTTAGGGCACAGGTGAGGGTACGGAAACGTGGGAGGGTCAGGCTACGTGCTGACGCACGGGTCAGTGCCAGCGTACGGGCCAGGAGTAGGGTACGGCGTAAGGTAAGGTGTAGGGCTTGTGGTTCATTTCCGTTCAAGGCTAGGGTTAGGGTTAGGGAACGGCAAGGCTTAGGGCACAGGTGAGGGTACGGAAACGTGGGAGGGTCGGGGTACGTGCTGACGCCCGGGTCAGTGCCTGCGTACGGGCCAGGAGTAGGCAACGGCGTAGGATAAAGTGTAGGGCTGGTGCTGGACTTGCGTTGTGGGCTAGGGTTAGGGTTAGGGAACGGCAAGGCTTAGGGCACAGGTGAGGGTATGGAAACGCGGGAGGGTAAGGCTACGTGCTGATGCACGGCTCAGTGCCAGAGTACAGGCCAGGAGTAGGCAACGGCGTAGGGTAAGGTGTAGGGCTGGTGGTGGGTTTCCGTTCCGGGCTAGGGTTAGGGTTAGGGAACGGCAAGGCTTAGGGCACAGGTGAGGGTACGGAAACGTAGGAGGGTCGGGCTACGTGCCGACGCACGGGTCAGTGCCAGCGTACGGGCCAGGAGTAGGCAACGGCGTAAGGTAAGGTGTAGGGCTGGTGGTTGGTTTCCGTTCCGGGCTAGGGTTAGGGTTAGGGAACGGCAAGGCTTAGGGCACAGGTGAGGGTACGGAAACGTGGGGGGGTCGGGCTACGTGCTGACGCACGGGTCAGTGCCAGCGTACGGGTCAGGAGTAGGGTACGGCATAAGGTAAGGTGTAGGGCTGGTGGTGGTTTTCCGTTCTGGGCTAGGGTTAGGGTTAGGGAACGGCAAGGCTTAGGGCACAAATGAGAGGACGGAAACGTGGCAGGGTCAGGCTACGTGCTGATGCACGGGTCTGTGCCAGCGTACGGGCCAGGAGTAGCTAACGGCGTAGAATAAAGTGTAGGGCTGGTGGTGGATTTGCGTTCTGGGCTAGGGTTAGGGTTAGGGAACGGCAAGGCTTAGGGCACAGGGGCGGGTACGGAAACGCGGGAGGGTAAGGCTACGTGCTGTTGCACGGGTCAGTGCCAGAGTACAGGCCAGGAGTAGGCAACGGCGTAGGGTAAGGTGTAGCGCTGGTGGTGGGTTTCCGTTCCGGGCTAGGGTTAGGGTTAGGGAATGGCAAGGCTTAGGGCACATATGAGGGTACGGAAACCTGGGAGGGTCAGGCTACGTGCTGACGCATGGGTCAGTGCCAGCGTACGGGCCAGGAGTAGGCAACGACATAAGGTAAGGTGTAGGGCTGGTGGTGGGCTTCCGTTCCGGGCTAGGGTTAGGGTTAGGGAACGGCAAGGCTTAGGGCACAGGTGAGGGTACGGAAACGTGGGAGGGTCAGGCTACGTGCTGACGCACGGGTCAGTGCCAACGTACGGGTCAGGAGTAAGGTACGGCGAAAGGTAAGGTGTAGGGCTGGTGGTGGGTTTCTATTCAGGGCTAGGGTTAGGGTTAGGGAACCGTAAGGCTTAGGGCACAGGTGAGGGTACGGAAACGTGGGAGGGTCAGGCTACGTGCTGACGCACGGGTCAGTGCCAGCGTACGGGCCAGGAATAGGGTACGGCGTAAGGTAAGGTGTAGGGCTGGTGGTGGGTTTCCGTTCCGGGCTAGCGTTAGGGTTAGGGAACGGCAAGGCTTAGGGCACAGGTGAGGGTACGGAAACGTGGGAGGGTCAGGCTACGTGCTGACGCATGGGTCAGTGCCTGCGTACGGGCCAGGAGTAGGGTACGGCGTAAGGTAAGGTGTAGGGCTTGTGGTTGATTTCCGTTCCTGGCTAGGGTTAGGATTAGGGAACGGCAAGGCTTAGGGCACAGGTGAGGGTACGGAAACGTGGGAGGGTCGGGCTACGTGATGACGCACGGGTCAGTGCCAGCGTACGGGCCAGGAGTAGGCAACGGCGTAGGATAAAGTGTAGGGCTGGTGGTGGATTTGCGTTCCGGGCTAGGGTTAGGGTTAGGGAACGGCAAGGCTTAGGGCACAGGTCAGGGTACGGAAACGTGGGAGGGTCAGGCTACGTGCTGACGCACGGGTCAGTGCCAGCGTACGGTTCAGGAGTAGGGTACGGCGTAAGGTAAGGTGTAGGGCTGGTGGTGGGTTTCTATTCCGGGCTAGGGTTAGGGTTAGGGAACGGCAAGGCTTAGGGCACAGGTGAGGGTACGGAAACGTGGGAGGGTCAGTCTACGTGCTGACGCACGGTTCAGTGCCAGCGTATGGGCCAGGAATAGGGTACGGTGTAAGGTAAGGTGTAGGGCTGGTGGTGGGTTTCCGTTCCGGGCTAGGGTTAGGGTTAGGGAACGGCAAGGCTTAGGGCACAGGTGAGGGTATGGAAACGTGGGAGGGTCAGGCTACGTGCTGACGCACGGGTCTGTGCCAGCGTACGGGCCAGGAGTAGGGTACGGCGTAAGGTAAGGTGTAAGGCTTGTGGTTGATTTCCGTTCCAGGCTAGGGTTAGGGTTAGGGAACAGCAAGGATTAGGGCACAGGTGAGGGTTCGGAAACGTGGGAGGGTCGGGCTACGTGCTGACGCACGGGTCAGTGCCAGGGTACGGGACAGCAGTCGGCAACGGCGTAGGATAAAGTGTAGGGCTGGTGGTGGATTTGCGTTGTGGGCTACGGTTAGGGTTAGGGAACGGCAAAGCTTAGGGCACAGGTCAGGGTACGGAAACGCGGGAGGTTAAGGCTACGTGCTGATGCACGGGTCAGTGCCAGAGTACAGGCCAGGAGTAGGCAACGGCGTAGGGTAAGGTGTAGGGCTGGTGGTGGGTTTCCGTTCCGGGCTAGCGTTAGGGATAGGGAACGGCAAGGCTTAGGGCACAGGTGAGGGTACGGATACGTGGGAGGGTCAGGCTACGTGCTGACGCACGGGTCAGTGCCAGCGTAAGGGCCAGGAGTAGGGTACGGCGTAAGGTAAGGTGTAGGGCTTGTGGTTGATTTCCGTTTCAGGCTAGGGTTAGGGTTAGGGAACGGCAAGGCTTAGGGCACAGGTGAGGGTACGGAAACGTGGGAGGGTCGGGCTACGTGCTGACGCACGGGTCAGTGCCAGCCTACGGGCCAGGAGTAGGCAACGGCGTAGGATAAAGTGTAGGGCTGGGGGTGGATTTGCGTTCTGGGCTAGGGTTAGGGTTAGGGAACGGCAAGGCTTAGGGCACAGGTGAGGGTACGGAAACGCGGGAGGGTAAGGCTACGTGCTGATGCACGGGTCAGTGCCAGAGTACAGGCCAGGAGTAGGCAACGGCGTAGGGTAAGGTGTAGGGCTGGTGGTGGGTTTCCGTTCCGGGCTAGGGTTAGGGTTAGGGAATGGCAAGGCTTAGGGCACAGGTGAGGGTACGGAAACGTGGGAGGGTCAGGCTACGTGCTAACGCCTGGGTCAGTGCCAGCGTACGGGCCAGGAGTAGGCAACGACGTAAGGTAAGGTGTAGGGCTGGTGGTTGGTTTCCGTTCCAGGGTAGGGTTAGCGTTAGGGAACGGCAAGGCTTAGGGCACAGGTGAGGGTACGGAAACGTGGGAGGGTCGGGCTACGTTCTGACGCACGGGTCAGTGCCATCGTACGGGCCGGGAGTAGGCAACGGCGTAGGATAAAGTGTAGGGCTGTTGGTGTATTTGCGTTGTGGGCTAGGGTTAGGGTTAGGGAACGGCAAGGCTTAGGGCACAGGTCATGGTACGGAAACGCAGGAGGGTAAGGCTACGTGCTGATGCACGGGTCAGTGCCAGAGTACAGGCCTGGAGTAGGCAACGGCGTAGGGTAAGGTGTAGGGCTGGTGGTGGGTTTCCGTTCCGGGCTAGCGTTAGGGTTAGGGAACGGCAAGGCTTAGGGCACAGGTGAGGGTATGGAAACGTGGGAGGGTGAGGCTACGCGCTGACGCACGGGTCAGTGCCAGTGTACGGGCCAGGAGTAGGGTACGGCGTAAGGTAAGGTGTAGCGCTTGTGGTTGATTTCCGTTTCAGGCTAGGGTTAGGGTTAGGGAACGGCAAGGCTTAGGGCACAGGTGAGGGTACGGAAACGTGGGAGGGTCGGGCTACGTGCTGACGCACGGGTCACTGGCAGCGTACGGGCCAGGAGTAGGCAACGGCGTAGGATAAAGTGTAGGGCTGGTGGTGGATTTGCGTTCTGGGCTAGGGTTAGCGTTAGGGAACGGCAAGGCTTAGGGCACAGGTGAGGGTACGGAAACGCGGAAGGGTAAGGCTACGTGCTGATGCACGGGTCAGTGCCAGAGTACAGGCCAGGAGTAGGCAACGGCGTAGTGTAAGGTGTAGGGCTGGTGGTGGGTTTCCGTTCCGTGCTAGGGTTAGGGTTAGGGAACGGCAAGGCTTAGGGCACAGGTGAGGGTACGGAAACGTGGGAGGGTCGGGCTACGTGCTGACGCACGGGTCAGTGCCAGCGTACGGGCCAGGAGTAGGCAACGGCGTAGGATAAAGTGTAGGGCTGGTGGTGGACTTGCGTTGTGGGCTAGGGTTAGGGTTAGGGAACGGCAAGGCTTAGGGCACAGGTCAGGGTACGGAAACGCGGGAGCGTAAGGCTACGTGCTAATGCACGGGTCAGTGCCAGACTACAGGCCAGGAGAAGGCAACGGCGTAGGGTAAGGTTTAGGGCTGGTGGTGGGTTTCCGTTCAGGGCTAGGGTTAGGGTTAGGGAACGGCAAGGCTTAGGGCACAGGTGAGGGTACGGAAACGTGGGAGGGTCGGGCTACGTGCTGACGCCCGTGTCAGTGCCAGCGTACGAGCCAGGAGTAGGCAACGGCGTAGGATAAAGTGTAGGGCTGGTGGTGGATTTGCGTTCCGGGCTAGGGTTAGGGTTAGGGAACGGCAAGGCTTAGGGCACAGGTGAGGGTACGGAAACGTAGGAGGGTCAGGCTACGTGCTGACGCACCGGTCAGTGCCAGCGTACTGGTCAGGAGTAAGGTACGGCGAAAGGTAAGGTGTAGGGCTGGTGGTGGGTTTCTATTCAGGGCTAGGGTTAGGGTTAGGGGACGGTAAGGCTTAGGGCACAGGTGACGGTACGGAAACGTGGGAAGGTCACGCTACGTGCTGACGCACGGTTCAGTGCCAGCGTACGGGCGAGGAATAGGGTACGGCGTAAGGTAAGGTGTAGGGCTGGTGGTGGGTTTCCGTTCCGCGCTAGGGTTAGGGTTAGGGAACGGAAAGGCTTAGGGCACAGGTGAGGGTACGGAAACGTGGGAGGGTCAGGCTACGTGCTGACGCAAGGGTCAGTGCCAGCGTACGGGCCAGGAGTAGGGTACGGCGTAAGGTATGGTGTAGGGCTTGTGGTTGATTTCCGTTCCAGGCTAGGGTTAGGGTTAGGGAATGGCAAGGCTTAGGGCAGAGGTGAGGGTACGGCAACGCGGGAGGGTAAGGCTACGTGCTGATGCACGGGTCAGTGCCAGAGTACAGGCCAGGAGTAGGCAACGGCGTAGGGTAAGGTGTAGGGCTGGTGGTGGGTTTCCGTTCCGGGCTAGGGTTAGGGTTAGGGAACAGCAAGGCTTAGGGCACAGGTGAGGGTACGGAAACGTGGGAGCTTCAGGCTACGTGCTGAAGCACGTGTCAGTGCCAGCATACGGGCGAGGAGTAGGCAACGGCGTAGGATAAAGTGTAGGGCTGGTGGTGGATTTGCGTTCCGGGATAGGGTTAGGGTTAGGGAACGGCAAGGCTTAGGCACAGGTGAGGGTACGGAAACGTGGGAGGGTCAGGCTACGTCCTGACGCACGGGTCAGTGCCAGCGTACCGTCCAGGAGTAGGGTACGGCGTAAGGTAAGGTGTAGGGCTTGTGGTTGATTTCCGTTCCAGGCTAGGGTTAGGGTTAGGGAACGGCAAGGCTTAGGGCACAGGTGAGTGTACGGAAACGTGGTAGGGTCGGGCTTCGTGATGACGCACGGGTCAGTGCCAGCGTATGGGCCAGTAGTAGGCAACGGCGTAGGATAAAGTGTAGGGCTGGTGGTGGATTTCCGTTGTGGGCTAAGGTTAGGGTTAGGGAACGGCAAGGCTTAGGGCACAGGTCAGGGTACGGAAACGCGGGTGGGTAAGGCTACGTGCTGATGCACGGGTCAGTGCCAGAGTACAGGCCAGGAGTAGGCAACGGCGTAGGGTAAGGTGTAGGGCTGGTGGTGGGTTTCCGTTCCGGGCTAGCGTTAGGCTTAGGGAACGGCAAGGCTTAGGGCACAGGTGAGGGTACGGAAACGTGGGGAGGTCAGGCTACGTGCTGACGCACGGTTCAGTGCCAGCGTACGGGCGAGGAATAGGGTACGGCGTAAGGTACGGTGTAGGGCTGGTGGTGGGTTTCCGTTCCGGGCTAGGGTTAGGGTTAGGGAACGGAAAGGCTTAGGGCACATGTGAGGGTACGGAAACGTGGGAGGGTCAGGCTACGTCCTGACGCACGGGTCAGTGCCAGCGTACCGTCCAGGAGTAGGGTACGGCGTAAGGTAAGGTGTAGGGCTTGTGGTTGATTTCCGTTCCAGGCTAGGGTTAGGGTTAGGGAACGGCAAGGCTTAGGGCACAGGTGAGTGTACGGAAACGTGGTAGGGTCGGGCTTCGTGATGACGCACGGGTCAGTGCCAGCGTATGGGCCAGTAGTAGGCAACGGCGTAGGATAAAGTGTAGGGCTGGTGG